>NC_081407.1:842412582-842582582 GCF_030272615.1 Cryptomeria japonica | reverse complement strand
TGAAGAGGCTTACTTGCAAAAGATATACAAGCTTTTATTTGCTTTTGGACAAGAACTTGGCTTGGAGATGGACCTCAACTCTTCCAGCCTCCTATACAGTGCTATGAAGGAAGAAAAAGTTGAGGATATAAACTCCTCCAAACAAGTAAAAAACTCATCTTCGAAAAACCAAAATAGAAGGAACCAGAAGTTGCTCCAGTTAAAGTATTTTGAGTTCTTCACTTAAAGGATATAACTTGTATGCTATTTTTTAATATCACATGTATATTGACAATGAATTTTGAAAGCACTTTGAATTAAGTATGTGTTTATGTAATTTGTGGTGGTAGATGTGGGAAGAAACAATGCTTCTGGAGGAGATGGTAGGGGAATCCTATGCTATGACCGTTCTCACTATAGGACAGATGTTTGCTATCTGAAAATGTCTCCATTTCTCTTCATGCCCACATTGATAAATCAACTCAGGAGAAAATCAAGCCTTATACACGCAAATGGGAACAGAGTACCATGAGCACCATTGATGAAATCACCCTCAAAACAGGGGATGATTGTGAAGATGCCTGCCAAGTTCATCATAAGTCCAACATAAATTACCCTCCATAGTTTTCTCAAAAGGAGGATACATGGGCAATGTTTACCATGAATTCAATGATGGTTTGTTGCCTCTGTACATAACATCCCAACATCTCCATGGACAAGTGGTGCTTGTTATTCTTGAATACCATTCCTGGTGGGTGACAAAATATGGAGAGATTATTGGGCAGGTCACCAATTATCTAGTCATTGATTTCAGCAAGGATAAGAGAGTCCACTATTTTCCAGAGATGATAGTTGGGCTCAACATACATGACGAATTAAGTGTGAAACTAGAGCTCATGAAAGATGGAAAAAGCATTAAAGATTTTAGGGAGCTTGTGAGAAAGGCCTATGCCCCTATATTTAGTTCCATGCCTCAAACACAAAGCATAACCAAAGAATAATCATTTCCCTTACGGGATTCCAGGCTTGTTTCACAGCTAGGAAAGCCCAAATTGGTAAATATATCAAGGGAGAAGTCAAGGAAAATGATGAACCAGAAGGCAATTGTTAAATTGGCAAAGAAAATTGGGTTCGAGGTAGAAATAATGACTCCCAAAAGAAGCACATAGATGGTAGAAATTTTTAGAGCCTTAAATTCATTTGATGTTATGGTGGGAGTTCATGGTGCTTCCATGACACATCTTTTGTTCATGAGACCGGGCTCTGTGTTTATATAGATTGTATCAAAATAATATTTCATTGTATCAGTCAAATAAAAATATGACTTTCTCTTATTTAAATGTATATAAACATATTTTGAAGCATAAGACAACTTACCACAAATATGGGAACCAACACAGTGAGCACTCTTAGCACCAAAAAAGGGACAGTCTCAAAGAATCATTTGTAAAACACACACAGGTCAAGAAAAAGCACAAAGAGATAATAGTAGTAGGTCTAATTGTTATCGGCAGTACAAATTGGACCTTCCTGAGGTCCAACCACACAGGTCAAGAAAAAGCATAAAGAGATAACAATAGTAGGTCTAATTGCTATCGATAGTACAAATTGGACCTTCTTGAGGTCCAACCGCTAGTTTTAACAAGTGTAGCCCAAGAGTGACAAATTTTTCTTCAACCAACCATTAAAATTAGAATTCGTTGTCGATTTCTATGTTTGAATTGATGTTATTCAACAAGCTAGGTAAATTTTGTATTATGTTTTTATATAATTAAATGTTATTATATAATTTTATGTTTAAATCATCAACTTTTTATTAAAAAATATAAAAAAATAGAATTAAGCTATCTTATCAAATACTATTTATTTGGATAGTCATTTATTATTATTTTTTTACTTTTATTTTTGTATAGAAATCTTTCTTTTTTATTTGATCATAAAATCGTAAGAACTATAAATTTAACTTAATTACATAAAAAATGTAAGATACATAATTTTTTCTATATAAACTAGTATGTTAAACATTTTATATTGATACAATACATTCATCTTTAAAGTGATGCACTCACTAGTTTATATTAAGATATTATCTTAGAAAATTTATTCCAATCTACATTAATATTGAGAAAATGATGTGAAAATATAACTATGATGTCCAATATTTAGAAAGAATTCATATAATTGACCTTTCAAATTAATCTAAAATGCTTCCTTTTATTTTGATTTCCATTCTTTAAACACTCTATATGAATTAAATTGAATCATTTTTATAAAAATAAGATTGTAATGAACAATTAATTTCAAATAACTTGAACTAATAATTCAATGAATATATTAATCTAATTATATATGATCACTTTTTTATATATAAATTAAAATAATTAATATTTTTCATTAATAGTTTACATTTGTACAATTCCATATATGGATTAATGTGCTTCTATAATAAAAACTAAAAAAACAGAATATCTAGACTACTATAATTTATAATTTTAATTTTAAAAGTACACATAATTTAAGAAAATGTGATAAAGACTCTGTATCCCTTCCCAGATGGCCTTCCCAGATGGGACTAAATATGATCTGCTACAAACGTTGTATTAAACTAGTAGAAAAATCTATTGTTGCACACAACATATAATCATAATCGCCCCCAAAATGTAGGGAACTAATCTTATGATAATTTATGACTAAGCTCACATAAGAGTTGGTCATATTCATAGATGATGCATTGTGGAATGTACATATTTGAGTGGGCCAGCATTAAACCATACACACTAAGCAACAAATTAAGTCTAGAGGATGTTATTCAACTTTGAGTGTTTAACACTTTTAAGCCTAGAAGTGAATTCTTAGTGTGACAACATACATTAAGAAACATATTAAGCTTAGAAAATGTCAGTCAACTTTGAGTATTTAATACTTTTAACCCTAAAATAATAAGCTTAGTGTGGACGATTTAAACCATTCCATCTGAATATATGACTTACTCCATATTCAACTCCAGATTTTCAACTTTGAATGTTTCCCTTGTGTTTTAGAATTTAAATACTCAACTAGACTCACACTATCACATTTTTGTGGCATGCTATAAATACGCTTCACCTCTTTCTTAATCCACACCACTGCTTTCTCTCTCTCAACACTTGAGATTTCATCATAATTATTCTATGAGCTATTTATTCTCTCCAACTATTTCTTGTTGTTATCTTTGTCGCGCATCTTTCTTAGAAGGACTCTCTCTAGCAATGAATATGGGAAGATCAATGCTTACCAAAATCATAACAATACTAATTTTCATTGCCATGTTTGTCTTCCATGTCTCTACTCGATATAATCTCAAGGAAAGTTCAAATGATATAAACAACAACAAAGCAATCGATAATCTGGTTCAAATTGTTCAGCAGTTAAGGTCGTGTCCTAACTGTCAAAACTATATTCTAGATCCAACATGATGTACAAAATAACACAACTTGCAAATACACATATGAACAGTCATATTGATATTCTAATCCAACAATGTTACTCATATTTTTCCCCATGTAATCTCATATGACAAATCATATTTATTATACTACTTATTGAATCCCTCATCAAGCATTCAAAGAATATTCACTCTCACAATATACAACTATTTGATGTTAATAAATATTCCTTAAACCAGCAATTGATAACAACTAAATGATTAACAAACCAAAATTAAGTCTTTAAATTATAAATATCAATTTAATATCCATCCAAATATCAACTATATCAAGGATTTACTTCTAAATAATTTGCTAGTAAAAAATCACTTATTAATGTTGAGGCAAGTTTATTAATATCAAACAATAAAAAAGTCTTATGTTTCAATAATAAAATTGCTACACGGAAAATATCAAAAAGTCATTGCCATGCTTTGGAAGATATGTATGCACAATATGGTAAGGCATGCAATCTCAAGGAATGTGATGAATGCAAGGTATGCACAAAATAGATTTGGTTATAAGGCTTTAGATACCACAAATATAGATATAATCTATGAAATAAGAAAATCATAAGGTGCATGGAATGATACATCTATGTTGAGAAAAATAGTACATTAATTGGTTATATGAATGTCTCTCAAACAGATTTCATATATCTGACTACATAAGTATACATATGGAAGAATACCTTAGGTTCAATGACATCCCATGAAATGTGATGATTGCATGAAATGCACAAGATGGGCTCTACAAAGATCTCAAGTAAATCTCTAGAATAATCCAACATGCCCCTATACTTACTTTCTAGATAGTATTCGTGATGCATATAAGGCTAGAAATAAATTATAATATTTACCTTCTTCAATAAATGCACACCATTATTGCTCTAAACATATTATTATCGCTCTCTACAAAATATGGTCAAAGTACACCTTACATTATTTATCTAGATTTTGTCTGAAACATCATGTAGATAAAAATAATGGATGGAAGATGAACGTTAATATAATTGAACTTATACAGAGAAAAAATAATGGATTATAACAATCCATTGAAAAATATTATTGTATGCATATTACTATAAAATTGAGATTTAAAGAAAACACTACTTGATGAAATAGTGAGACTAGTTTATAAAACAAAGGTTAGAAGTCATATTGTTTACCTTTCACTCTTGACAAGGAAATGGAATAACAACCATAACTTCCTTTGTAAATTCTCTTGAAAACCTCATTTAACAACTTCCTACTTGCAATTCTTTCTTCATTGCAAATTTTCTCTCCAAAAAATGAATAAGAAATATATTTCCAAACTCAACTCAATTTGCTTCCTCAACATGATTTGTGTCTCCTCCTATATTGATCCCCACTAAAAAATAGTCTTCTCTTTATTTTCTTAATACTACAATAAGAGTCCATTTTACTATTTTGATCCACTATTAATGAATATGCTTTATTAGTTATATTTATAATTTTCATTGGTTACAAAATGCAAATAAATACTTATAAACATATCATAATCACATATTTATATAACGGATTGATTTTAATAAATTCATTAATTTTAAAATGTAACTATTATATTATCTATTATTAATATGCCAAATAAATTATTAATTAATAAAAGAAATAATAGAGACATGACAAAAAAAATTGAACCCTCCAGTAAATATAACATATAAATCCCATAGGTGCTCCCTCAAACAATTAATCCTTAGATCTATATTGTCCCATCAATATTCCATTTCTGAACATGTTATAGATTTATAACACTATGACACCTTAAATTACTATTTCTATGAAACCACATATATATTATACAAAAAATTTCAACATATGATTAAGACAACTTACCACAAATTTTAATGTTGAAGACCATGAACAATTGTGAAACAAATATATTAGCATCCAAGATAGTTATCATGTTTGGAGTATGTCACTGAGAATATTAGAAAAAGTGTAGGGGACTATGGCATAGAGCTTGAGAATACTAAATCTTGGTTCACACACAATGATTTGAAGTTTCAACGAAAAACACATAAGGGAACAAACATATTTTCGTAATGTAATTAAATAGGACCCATCCAATCGTCTTGAATCGATTATTATTGTAAGAGCACTAAAACTCTAAAAGAGAATCAAGAATTGGACAATATAAAATTTTATGCCAACTATTACGAAAGAAAAAAATGATTTTGACATGATTGTTTTGGATTTCTATCAATTTTCCTTCACAACATTGACATATATTTTCAGATTACCAATGTCTGCTAAGTAGATTATTAGAACTTTGAAGAAAATGAAATTTACATTGTCCTGATTCATATTATCTTTTTATTTATTAATTTCCCTTCACATTTAAAAGAAAAATGTTATATAAAAATTCATAAACCTAAATGGTTCAACATTTTGAGTATCAAATATGCATTATAACATGTATTAATGTAGCATTTATAGTCCTTTCAAGTATTATAGATAGACATTTTCTTGTTTTTCAGACACGTATCCTTTTGTGATGCCATAGAAAAGGTCTGTTGAAATGTTTAATGTAGCATTCATGAATCATATTTAAGATTATATGTATATTCTTGATTCTACACAATCAAGATAGAAGAAAGCGATCTGCCTCATATAAGAATATTTTTCTTGAACCAAACATTAAAATTAAAATTTGTTGTGGATTGTATTTTTGCTTTGACATTTTCTATGTTTGAATTGATGTTATTCAGCAAGGTAGTTAAATTTTATATTATCTTTTTATATAATTAAAAGTTATTATATAATTTTATGTTTAAATCATCTGTTTTTAGTTAAAAATATAAAAAATTATAAGTTATCTTATTAAATACTATTTATTTGGATAGTCATTTATTATTAATTTTTTAACTTTAATTTTGTTTGCAGAAATCTTTCTAATTTGATATTAAAATTGTAAGAATTTTAAATTTAATTGAATTACATAAAAAATGAAGGAACACAATTTTTTCTACGTAAACTAGCTTCTTAAACATTTTATATTAATACAATACTTTCATCTTTAATTTAATGCACTCACTAGTTTACAATAGATATTATCTTAAGTAGCAAATTTATTCTAATTCACATTAATATTGCAAAAATAGTGTTAAAATATGATTGTCGTGTACAATATTTAGAAAAAAATCATATAATTGACCTTAAAAATTAAACTAAAATACTTTCTTTTAGTTTGATTTTCATTTTGTCCATATTTAATATGAATTGATTGAATTATTTTTATAAAAATTGTAATGAACAATTAATTTAAAGTAACTTGAACTAATAATTCAATGAATATATTATTCTAATTATATACGATAATTCTTTTACATAAATTAACATAATTGATATTTTTCATTAAACATTTACATTTGCACAATTTCATGTATAGATTAATGTGCTTCTATAATAAAAAATAAAACATCAGAATATGTAGACTATTGTAATTTATAATTTAAATTTTAACGATAAACAGTTTTTAAAAAATTTGAGAAAGACTTTATATCCCTTACTAAAAGGGGCTAAATATGACCTACTAGAAACATTGTGTTAAATATTAGAAAATTGCATTGTTGCACACAACATGAGAATCATAACTGCCCCAAAATATTGTGAACTAAGTGTATGATAATCTATGACTAACCTCACATACGAATTGGCCACTTTCATAGATTACGCATATATATTTTGGTGTATGACTTACTACATATTCAACTCCACATTTTCTAGTTTTGAATATCTCCTTTGTGTTTCAGAATTTAAATACTCAATGAGGCTCACACTATCACATTTATGTGGCCCGCTATATATATGCTTCACCTCTTTTTCAATTTGCATCGCCACTTTCTCTCTCTCAACACTTGGGATTTCATCCTCTTATTCAATGAGCTATTTATTCTCTCGAGTTATTTTGTGTTATCTTTCTTGGCCATCTTGGTTAGAAGGACGCTCTCTAGCAATGAATATGAGCAGATTAATGCTTAGTAAAATCATAATAGTACTTGTACTTTTCATTGCTATGTTCATCTTCAATGTCCCTGCTCGATATAATCTCAAGGAAACTAAAAATACAAGAAATCAAATTAAGAATAACAAACAAATCAATAATGTGCTTGAAATTGTGCAACAGTTAAGGTCATCTCCAAATTGTCCAAGGCAATATTCCAAATCCTACACGCTATACAAAATAATAAACTGGTGCAGGAGCACCTAGGACTTAGGCAAATTAGCTTTCACAATTTTGGCTTGTATTGACCCTAGCCAAGTCAGTAGTGAATAAGGACTCCAGGAGGGTCCAAGAGTTAGTATTTTGGGTCAATGTAGGCCTAGGTTGAGTTCATTCTTCTTAGGTTTGCATTTTTGTGTAAATAGTGAGTTTGAGTAGCCAATTGACCTTTTTGTTGGTCAAAGGTGTCAAAACTTGGTACAGGCATTAGGGAGGATTAAATTGGTATTAGGAAAGTTTTAAACATCATTTGTGATGACTTGGAATAGGTATTGTAGGTTGGAAAGACCAAAAGTGCAAAAGTTGCAATGTTGCAAAAAGTTGTCATGACAACTTTTGTCCTAAATTGGTTAGCAGTGGAGTTAGGGATTGTCCAACACCCTAGGAGGAATCCACACGTCGGAAACCTATATATATCCCCTCTTTCACATTTACCAAGGTTGGATAAGTGTATGATGTAAAGTTCAACAACTGAAACTACTCATTTTCAGTCTTGTTGGCAGCATTTTGGCTTGATTTTACTCATTTTGCAATTGAATATGGATTGAATCCATTGATCCAGAAATGGATTGAGTTACTCCTATGTGTCATTGAATTTTTTGTTCAATTTAGATTCTTGTAAATACTGTTCATTGGTGTTTTCTTGTTCAAGTTTGCAAACAGCCAGTTTTGGCTTGTATATAGTAGATTTCTTGTAAATATGGTTGCCCCATGAGTTCCACATGTGCTACCATCACGGATAGTTAGGAAATAGTAGGCAACCACCTGTACATTATACATATGTAGGTTCAAGTACTGGAGAGGATTTTAAGTATGATTGTCACCTTATTCTAGGCGAGTCCAGGAGCAACCCAACTAGAGGAAATAAGGTGAAAATAAAGTGTTAAGTGCAGGGATGTGCGCCAAATCACCTTTTCAGAGTTTGGGGGGGTCCATGGAGTTGGGGAAGATTTTTCTATGTAGGGAGAATCTTTTCCAAATGCTTTTGATACCAAAACCCCAAGTTGTTCATTCATTGTTGGTTAAAGGCCTAGTAAACCCTCCAAAACCCTCATTTTTGGGTTCGTACATTGTACAGTGAAACCGAAGGCCAAAACCACAAAAATCCTTTAGGGATAGGTGTATCTTTTAGGAAACTCTAAGCTTATTTGGGGGTCCTTTGAAATGTTTCCACCCAAGCCCTAAAAAACCGGTTTTAGGAGGCTTAATTGGGCTAATTCCTTGTAGCCCTTTTCTAGGCAAGATTTTAGAATCGGTAAGAAACCTAATGATTACAAGACACTAATGGACCCAAAATGCATAAAAAACATGTTATTAGGCACCTCCACACCTCTATATCAACTCACAATGGTAGGAGGTCAGTTTGACAAGTTGAAGCCAAAAAGCCATAATTGAGCACCTAAGAAGCACTGTGAATTGGTAGGGTTCCTAGCCAAAACACTTGAAGCAAACACCTTAGAGAGATAAAGAATCAAGAAAAGGACTTTAAGGTATAGAGAGAAACTAGGCCTAGTGAGTTGGTGCAATTGAGCAACACCAGCTAGGTGAAGTGTTGAGCAAACTAGGTAAACCCCATCAAATTGGTATCATAGCCTATAATATTTGGGCTAGGTGAGTAGATGTCCTTAGTGGAATTTGTAGGAGATAGCAACATGGTGACAAATGTAGAGTTGGAAAATAAAGTGGATGATCAGGAGGAAGAGAATAGACTCCTGAAGGAGAAGTTGCTATAATTGGAGAGTAAGCTTGGAGTGGTAGAAACCAAGGCAGGTGAAGTGTTGGTAAAGGTGGAAAGAGCATAAAGGAAGGGTAAAAAAGTGTTAGAGATAGACAAGATACTTGAACCTAATCCTATCCTAGAGAAAGAACCTTTTTTGAAAGCATTGAAGGCCTTGAGTGTCAAATCACTGGAAGGATTGCCATTGTTCACTAGTAAAATGGAGGCAGAAGTGGTCCTAGAATGGATAGAAGGTATGGAGATCCATTTTGAATGTGAAGGGATAACTGAAGCCTAGAGAGTCAAGGTAGCCAAGTCAAGGATGAGAGGAGCTTCTCTAACATGGTGGAAATTTGTGCAAGATGAAAGGAAGAAAATGGGAAAAGCACCCATCTCTTCTTGGAAAGGGATGTTAGTCAAAATTGAAGAATTCTATCTCCCTGATGACTATGAAGTGCAAATTCATAGGAAGAGGCAAAACTTAGGACAAAAAGATCTTGATGTCAGTAGCTATACGGAGGAGTTTCACAAACTTAGCCTTTGATCTCATGTGGTGGAAGAAGAGAGTCTCAAGGTTGCTAGGTACCTAAATGGTCTAGGATGGAACATCCAAGAAGAAATCAGTCTAATGAGCCCATAAATAGTCCATCAAACCTATCAACTTGCCCTTAAGGTGGAGGAAAAAATGAAAAGAGGACATGACTCAAGCAACAATAGGGGCAAGGGTAGAGGAAAAGACAATAGAGGCCATAGAGGAGGCTTTGGAGGAAGAAGTTTTGAACAAAGAACACAAGGAGAGTCTAAAATCATTGAGCAGCAAGATAGTGGCAGCAGTAAAGGAGGATTCAATAGAGGAAGGTGATCCAATAGTGGTTTCAGAGGAAGATCTAGTGGCCAAGGTAGAGGTTCCTCATACTTTGCAACAATTAAGTGTTACCATTGTAACCAACTTGATAATCCAACATATAGGTGTCTAGAGAAGGGATCATCATCGTATGATGCTGAAAGAAGAGTGAGCTATCTCCAAGAAGAGTCTTCAAGCATCAAGACTTCAAAAGTTGCCTTAGAGTCAGAGGTAGGCAAAAACTTGATGATAAGGAGAACATTGATCAAAGAACCGATCAGAGAAGAGCCAAGCCAAAGAAGGTCCTTATTTAGGATCAAATGGAAGATTATGGACAAAGTGTGCAAAGTAATCATTAATTCAAGGTCTACATATAACATTGTGTCAGAAGAGGCAGTGAGTAAGCTCAAATTACAAAGGATACCTCACAACAATCCCTATAGAGTCACTTGGTTTAACAAAGGCAAACATGTCCTAGTCAATGAGCAAGCATGGGTGGATTTTACCATTGGTAGGTATAAGGATAAGGTGTTATGTGTTATCCTACCCATGGATGCATGCCATATTCTATTAGGAAGACCATGGAAATTTGATAGAAAAGCTATCCATGATGGAGCCAAGAATGCATACTCCTCCAAGAAAGATGGAGTCACATTCAAGATTTAGTCTATCTTTGAGGAAGGAGAAAAGAGGGCACCAGGTCCTAATGTTCTTTTGGTGAGTGAAAAACAGTTCTCAAAGACACTTGAGGAAGGTGAAGGTATAGGATTTTCACTTGCTATGAAGCCCAAAGAAGAAGACAAGAAAGAGCAGCAATATTTTTCATTAGAGGTGCAAGATTTGTTGAATAAATTCAAAGGCATAGTAACTGAAGGACAACTAGCCACCTTACCTCCTAACAGAACCATAAGCCATCAAATAGACTTCATTCTCTGAGCATCCTTGCCTAATAAGGTAGCTTATAAGATGACCCCTCAACAAAATGTTGAGATTGCCAAGCAAATCCAAGAGCTCTTAGACCAAGGCCTAATTAGGAAAAGCATTAGCCCTTGTGTTGTCCCTACCGTATTAGCACCAAAAAAAGGTGGTACTTGGAGATTGTGTACTAATTCTAGAGCCATAAATAGGATCACCATCAGATATAGGTTCCCTATTCTTAGAATAGAAGACCTAATGGATTGTTTAGGGGAAGCCAAGTACTTTACCAAGATTGACCTTAAGAGTGGCTATCATCAAATTAGGATTAAGAAGGATGATGAATGGAAAACTACATTTAAGACTACTGAAGGTCTTTATGAGTGGCTTGTAATGCCATTTGGCTTATCCAATGCTCCAAGAACCTTCATGAGACTCATGAATGAGGTGATGAAGGACTTTATTGGTAAATTTGTGGTAGTATATCTTGATGATATTTTCATTTTCAGTAAAGATAGGGCATATCACATTAATCATTTGCAAGATGTATTACAAAGATTGTATGATGAAAAGCTAACCATGAATTTGGATAAGTGTGAGTATTTCAAGCAGGAGTTGGTTTACCTTGGGTTTGTGTTTTCTTAAGGAAACCTCAAGATGGATCCAAGCAAGGTTGAAGCCATTGTAAATTGGCCTACTCCTAAGACAACAGCAGAGCTGAGAACCTTCCATATACTAGCTCATTACTACAGGAAGTTCATTAAGCAATTCAGTGCTATATGTGCACCAATGTTAGACACCATTAGAGGTGGAGCAAAGGTAAAGTTTCAATGGGGTGAAGCAGTAAACAAAGGTTTTGAAACCTTGAAGGAAAAGATAGCTACCCAACCGGTGCTAGTGTTGCCTAGTTTTAAGAAACGTTTCATTGTAGAATGTGATCCAAGAAATGTTGCAGTAGGTGATGTCCTAAGCCAAGAAGAAAGACCAGTAGCTTTCCATAGTGAGAAGCTAAGTGATGCTAAGAGGAAGCACTCCTCTTATGATCTTGAGTTGTATGCTTTAGTGCAGGCATTGAGGAAATGGAGACACTATCTCCTCCCTAAAGAATTTGTGGTCTATATGGACAACCAAGCATTTAGTTTCCTAAACTCACAAGATAAACTCAGTCATAAACACATGAAATGGGTGGAGTATATGGAGGCTTATACATTCACCATTAAGCACAAGAAAGGGCAGTTAAACTAGGTAGCTGATGCATTGAGTAGAAGACTTTTGATAGTCCAAGAAATCCAATTGAGAAGCATAGGTGTGGACAGTTTTAGAGACTTGTACCTAGAGGATGAAGACTTCTCAAGTGCCTACAAGGTGTGTAAGGAGTACCAAAATCACTTCCGTAGTGAGTATTCTGATTTTACCTTGCAAAATGAGCTATTGATCAAAGGTGGGCAACTTTGTGTGCCTAGAGGCTCAATGAGAGAAAACCTTATTCAAGAGAAGCATAATGGCAGTCTCAGTGGACATTTTGGAGTCAATAAGACTCAAGAGTTGGTTCAGAGGTACTATTATTGGCCAAGGATGAATCAAGATGTGAAGAAGTATGTGGAGACTTGCATAGTTTGCCAAAAGGCCAAGGGTACTTCTACAAATGCCGGTTTATACCAACCTCTTCCCATACCAAATAGACCTTGGGAATGCATTAGCATGGATTTTGTAGTAGGTTTATCAAGGACAAAGTAGGGATATGACATCATTTATGTCATTATGGATAGATTTAGCAAAAATGGCTCACTTTGTGCCTTGCAAGACTACTCATGATGCATGCCAAATTGCTCAATTGTTCTTCAAAGAGGTGGTGAGGATACATGGTTTACCCATGAGCATTGTTTCAGATAGGGACTCCAAGTTCATGAGTCACTTTTGGAAGACACTTTGGCAAAAGCTTGGCACCAACCTCTCTTTTGGATCAGCCTACCATCCTCAAATAGATGGGCAAACCAAAGTGGTAAATAGAAGATTGGGAAACTTGTTAAGGTGCCTTACTAAGGAATATGGTCAAACATAGGATCAAGTACTCTCACATGGTGAATATGCATATAATGACACCATAAATAAGACTACCGACAAGAGCCATTTTGAAGTGGTCTATGGTGTGTACCCAAGAGGAATTTTGGAGTTGAGAGATTTAGGAAGTGTAGCAGCAAGAAGTGGATATGAAGAGGACTTTTCTCAATCAATGAAGGAAGTCCATGAAATAGTTAAACAAGCATTGATGGAGAACACAAGCAAACTCAAACAAAAAGTTGATGAAAAGAGGAAGAACCTACAATTTCAAGTGGGGGATCTTGTTATGGTGCACTTAAAAAAAGAAAGGATATAGAAAGGAGTGCCAAAGAAGTTGCAAATGGGAAGGATAGGTCCATGTGCCATTCTAGCCAAGTATGGAGAAAATGCCTACAAGGTGGATCTACCTAGTGAAATAGGCTTGTCACTGTTTTTTAATATAGAAGAATTAGTTGCATACAAGAGACTAGTTCAAGGTTTAGATTGCAGTCACTCAGAGGTTTCAGTTGATGTAAACAACCTTCAGTTACCAGCCAAACCAAATCCAAAGGCCAAGAAGGTGTTGAGTTCAAGGATCGCCAAGAAGACAAGGCATCAAGTCTATTGGGAGAACCTAATCAAATCATAGGGTATGGATGATGCTAAAGCTACATGGGTGCTTGAGATAGAGTTTAAGAAGGTTGGGATAGATCAAAATTTGATTCCCAAAGAGTTGACATGATCTTCTTTTGTTTGGGAGAATGGTGCAGGAGCACCTAGGACTTAGGAAAATTAGCTTTCACAATTTTGGCTTGTACTAACCCTAGCCAAGTTAGTAGTGAATAAGGACTCTAGGAGGGTCCAAGAGTTAGTATTTTGTGTCAATGTAGGCCTAGGTTGAGTTCATTCTTCTTAGGTTTTCATTTTTGTGTAAATAGTGAGTTTGAGTAGCCAATTGACCTTTTTGTTGGTCAAAGGTGTCAAAACTTGGTACAGGCATTAGCGAGGGTTAAATTGGTATTAGAAAAGTTTTAAACATCATTTTTGATGACTTGGAATAGGTCTTGTATGTTAGAAAGACCAAAAGTGCAAAAGTTGCAAAGTTGCAAAAAGTTGTCATGACAACTTTTGTCCTGAATAGGTTAGTGGTGGAGTTAGGGATTGTCCAATTCCCTAGGAGGACTCCACATGTGGGAAAACTATATATACCCCCTCTTCAATGTTTACCAAGGATGGAGAAGTGTGTGATGTAAAGTTCAACAACTGAAACTACTCATTTTCAGTCTTGTTGGCAGCATTTTGGCTTGATTTTACTCATTTTACAATTGAATATGGATTGAATCCATTGATCCTAAAATGGATTGAGTTACTCCTATGTGTTACTAAGTTGTTGGTTCAATTTAAAGTCTTGTAAATACTGTTCATTGGTGTTTTCTTGTTCAAGTTCGCAAACAACCAGTTTTGGCTTGTATATAGTAGATTTCTTGTAAATATGGTTGCCCCATGAGTTCCACGAATGATGCCATCACGGATAGTTGGGAAATAGTATAAAACCACCTTTACATTGTACATATGCAGGTTCAAGTGCTGGAGAGGAGTTTAAGTATGACTATCACCTTATTCTAGGCGAGTCCAAGAGCAACCCAACTAGAGGAAATAAGGTGAAAATGAAGTGTTAAGTACAGGGGTGTGCGCCAAATCACCTTTTCAGAGTTTGGAGGGGTCTATGGATTTGGGGCAGAGTTTTCTATGTAGGGAGAATCTTTAAAAAATCCTTTTGATACCAAAACCCCAACTTTTTCATTCACTGCGGGTTAAAGGCCTAGTAAACCCTCCAAAACCCTCATTTCTAGGTTCGTACATTATACGATGAAAGCAGGGGCCAAATCCACAAAAACCCTTTAGGGATAGGTGTATCTTTGAGGAAAATCCAAAATTATTTGGGTGCCCTTTGAATCATGTCCACCCAAGCCCTAAAAAATGGTTTTAAGAGGCCTAATTGGGCTAATTCCTTGTAGCCCTTTTCTAGGCAAGATTTTGGAATAAGTAAGAAACCTAATGATTGCAAGCCACTAATGGACCCCAAACGCATAAAAAACATGTTATTAGACACCTCCACACCTTTGCATCAACTCAAAATGGTAGGAGGTCAGTTTGACAAGTTGAAGCGAAGAAGGCATAATTGAGCACCTAAGAAGCACTATGAATTGGTAAGGTTCCTAGCCAGCATACTTGAAGCAAACACCTTAGAGAGATCAAGAATCAAGAGAAGGACTTAAAGGTCTAGAGGGCAACTAGGCCTAGTGAGTTGGTGAAATTTAGCAACACTAGCTAGGTGAAGTGTTGAGCAAACTAGGTAAACCCCATCACAAACTCTGCCTCAAGTATTTCAAGGGAGATTTTTATTTAATTAAAAATTATTCTAATTGAGTTGTGAATCCTATTTATTAAATTAGTTTTGTTAATGGTTGCAATAGTTAAAGTTGCATACCCACGGAAAATCGTATTTATTGTGTTATTTATGTTCATTCCTCATCAAGCATTCAAAGAAAAGTCACTCTCACAATATACAACTATCTAATGATTTGATATATATATATATATATATATATATATATATATATATATATATATATATATATATATATATATATATATATATATGTTGGAGTCAAGGAAAAATAACACTTGGGGGGGTGAATTAGTGTTCTATTGGTTAACAAACTTTTTGACTTAACTTTAAACCACCAAAAGCATAAGCATGAAACTGAAATATAGAAACACAAAACAATCAACCACAAAATCATAACACTAGGATTTTTACATGGAAAGCCAAATGGGAAAAACCACGGTGGGATTTGAGCCCAGAATATTATTCCACTATGGCTAGTAGCAAAACAATATTACATGAGAGGGAATGCACAAGTATTTAGACACACTGCCTAGAGCTCACTGCTCAATTACAATAAGGGCTAAAACCCTGGAAGACTCACTGCCTTACTGATCAATTATAATAATGAAATACAATGAAAGAACTCCAAAATATCATCTAACAATGCCTAGATGAGTTTTGGTTAAGTGTGAAATCTCTGACTGTATCTGCTTTGCAACTCTGGTCTATTTCCTATCTCAGCCAGCTACCTGATCAAGAATGCGCAAGTGAAAATGCGCTACAAAGGATTCTTGATCAACACTCGCTCACATATCAATCATACCACAAATGAAAAAGATCTTTTGCACTGGTCTTATATATCCACAATCACAAAATAATTATTTAACAAGTCAGGCTATTGATGAAATGTGTAATCATGAGTCAACTTGACCAGATCACCAAAAAAAAATGTGGATCACCAAATCAATGATAAAATGATGTCTCTATGTCGGCCCAGTCATCCCATGCACAATTTATGGCACCGCAATCACCAGAAAGCTTCTGGACCAAAACTGCTCTGCTCAACCTAAAATACCAGTTAATTAATTATTGATTCACATTCACTTTCAGATATCAAGATCCATGATTACTAGATAGGAATCTTAAAAAGAGTTGACATCAATGACAACCCTAAACCATTAATAAAACATCGATATCCACCAGATGAGTGTCAATTGGCAATAATCTCCCCCTTTGGCATTGATGGCAAGACTCGTGAAAAATGACTAAGTGTTGACACCTGTACACCAAATCAAAATAACTTTCAAGATTTCCAAGGCTCCCTCTTAGACAAAGAATTCTAAAACCTGTAACATGCTCTATACATTACACTCTCCTACTGTACATTTTTCACCTTTACTTCCCCCCTTTGATATAAATTCCAAAGATGGGGTGTTGTCCAAAACTTATATACAAAGATATCTATCGGAGACTTTACAATTACTTGAAGATATCAACAAATATCTTCTTTAGAAATCCTGAGTGTCCTACCCACTCTTCAACTTATCCAAAATTGTGATGAATGCACTGAAAACATATGCATGAATCTTCACATCCTCCAATTCAGATGGATCAGGTTGTCCCATAGCCTTCATACAATCAACCTTATTACTTAACATGGTGTCCATCCAAGGGGCAATCAAATTTTGGAGTTTACCAACTCTTCTCAAAATTCTATCCTTATCCGCATTAAGGCTTGAGATTTGATCATTAAGAGCCATTATTTTCCCTTCTACACTACTGGTTAGTGATACATTAGAATTAAAATATTGTGAAATACCAGCTAGTTTACCCTGATAAATAATGATTTGCTTGTCTATATCTACCGTGAACTTTGGCAAAATTAGACAAGACATATATTTAATCTCCTTCTATCAATGTATCTGAAATAGTCTACAAACCTTTATTCAATCTGACTCTATCATCTTCTATCATTTTTGGAATGTCTACATTCTTACCTCCTTGAATCTATCTAATAATCGCTTAGTGATAGACTTCTCCAAAGAATCAAAATTGGTATTTACATTGTTGATTAATTGTAATAATTTACCGGAGGGACTAGAATTAGGATCTAGCTACAAACCTAGAGCCACCTTCTGCAACACATCAACATACATCAAAATGAGCTTTTTATCTTCAAACTTTGATTTGACCAAATCTTGATTGGCCTGAGCCTGTACAACTACTACAAGCATCAAGTTTTCAGTAGGAGATATTTGCCCAAGATCTGGAGGGCCATCAAGATTAATAGAGATTCTGGGTAGGGTCCTTGTGCCTTTGACTGGAGGAGTGTCAATTTTCAGATCAACAACTGCCTTCCCTTTATCTACCTCTATACCTTGCACCTTTGTCTTCTCAGTCTCCTTCACCTCGGCATCATTCCCTTTATCCTGTGCAACCAGTGTTGCCACTTGGTGCAGTATCATCCTTCTGAATCTTGGGAATATCTCCAACATTGCCTACCACCGGAAGATTTTCACTAATCTCGGTGTCAAGTGATATATGGCCTTGGTCTTCTAGATTATCCTCGGTCTGAGTTTCATCCTTTTTATCACTGGAGACACCTTCCTTTACTTCTAGATGGGAAGTCTAAATTGCATCACCATACAAGGGGTTGTTTTCATGATTCTTCTCTAGATATCCCCAGTCTCCTTCCTCACCTCTTCAACTTTGCCAATCATCAACCTGTTCACCCTATTTTTGCTTCTAAATTATTTCATTTCACTTCTCTCTCTTTCATTTCCTTATCATTTTTAGTGGCAGTCAGTCTCCTCACATCAATAATGTTATATGACTCTTTAGGGATGTTCCTCTCGAATTCAATCAATGTTTTACTAAAGTTTTATAAATACAAAACAATTGCTTCCTCAACCTTTCTCTTAGCCGCCTCATCTACATTTTCATAATATGGTCCAATATTCTTCAAATTTCCATCAACAATTATCTCATCAATTAATTGATCTGTTGTCAATGGGGGAACAAATGTATATTTACCTTGTTGATCACCGGATTCAAGAACTTTATCAAGTTGAGTTCTAACCTTCCTTCCCCTCTTAGGCCTTCCAGTAAGGGTAGGTTTAGACTTATCTTTCTTGCTATGCTCCGCACTACCGGATTGTAACAAACTCTCCTTTCTTCTTATCCGTATCTACTTCTTCATCAGTTTTAGTCTCAGATGCTACTAGAGATACAACAACATAAGTTCATTTAGTATTATCCTCTTTCTTCAAAAATCCCTTTCTAGATGAGCTCTGTCCAAATGATGGTGCTACCAGAGTAGGGGAAGACTTTCTCTCTTTTGTCTTGGCTTTAAAAGGAACTGCTTCAACCTTAGGTTTCTTGGATTCCTCCTTAGCCTCCATTTGAGCATGTTTCTCCCTTTCTTTCTTCAATTACTCCTGGGTAAATCCCATTTGCATTGCCACTTCCTTAGCCATCTTAGATACTTTCCTCTTTCTTGCAAGTGTTGTGAACTGATTGTGCAACTCCATGTCTTTTTCCTTGAAGGTGTTGAATATTCCTTCTTTCTTATCAACCGGTTGACTCAACATATGTTGAGCATAGGCATCAAGGGTAGCAACATCATCTTCATAACCCATCAAAACAATCCACACAATCCTTGGCTCAATGACTTTCATTAGACATTGGTCTTTGTCAACCATGAAGCAAATTGTTTTCTCATACTTCTCCACCATCTCTTTTGGGATTCTTTCTCTGCTCTTCATTATGGATTGAAAAGTTTTGAAATAACCCTACAAAGTGGATATCCTTATTGTGATATCACTAGTCCCCATAATCCCTTCCTTGATTTGCATAGAAATCGGCTTGTCATAGGCTCATTGGACCTTTCCTTGAACATCAAGGATTTCATTCATGAAATATAGAACCAAACAATTAATAAGGGTGCCAAACTTAAGGGTGTGCTTCTTGTCTTGTTTAATTTTATTCAAATTGCTCAATATTTCATTCAAGAGAACCGTACATAAATCATACCTCTTATCTTCCTTCAAAATCTGATAGGCAGAGTATATTGTTGTACCGGAGATAGAGTTTTGTCTACTTGACTGGTATACTTTATATCCAACCACCATTGATGCAAACTTGACATCATGCTCTAGAATGTCATTGATTTTCATTGCTCTACTATCAAATTGAGAACGGATGGCAGCAATCACAGTGTTGTTTGATATTTTCCTTAAGCTAGGAACTTCACCAGATGCACTTAGACAAGTCACGATGTGGATTGCTTTCTTAGTGATTTTTTAAGGCTTATCCAACCACATAAATTCATCATGAATTCTACTA
Source organism: Cryptomeria japonica (assembly GCF_030272615.1). NCBI lineage: Eukaryota > Viridiplantae > Streptophyta > Pinopsida > Cupressales > Cupressaceae > Cryptomeria > Cryptomeria japonica. The sequence goes on along the minus strand of NC_081407.1, from coordinate 842,562,642 downwards.
AGTATGTACCAGATCCATTCTTTCTCATCAAATATTGGAAAGTGTACAAACTGAGAGAAACACTTATCTTACAAATGTTGATATTCCTACTTGAGATTCCCCAAGCTATTCGCCAGATGATTGTTATACACAGTCAACATATTAGCGCTGCCAAGTTCTTCAAGATCACCGTGGATATATGCCCAGATGTCCTTATTATGAAGAATGTTGTAGTGTACAGAGGAAAACATTCTTTTTGGATCATCCTCGACTCAGTTGAAAGGACGTTTCTTGAAAATGATTCAAGCTCTATCCTTGATTTCCACAACCAATGGAGTAGCAATTCCAGATACCGATGCCATTGAGAAATTAGGGTTTTCAAAAACTGATAGCTTGAAATGGATAAATACCTCAATTTGCAATTGGGAAAAATAATTCACTTTACGACCATTGTAGTCACTATTTAGATCGCCAAATTACTTTGCTCTATTGATCTACAATTTATCTTGATCGTATTGTAAAAATAAAGCTTTGAAATGCCCTTTTAGCCTTCAAAAACCCTAATTTCAAGTTGACATAAATGCACTAATTAGGTTCAACTAGATGCCCTATTCAGCTTAAATCAACTCATCGAATTCAAAGATCGACATGAAGAGTTCTAGATAATCATCTGCAAATATCTGCAATGGACCATGATCAATCACAAATCTCTCCAAGGGGGTTCTGCAAGATTTTGCATGAAAATGCCACCCACTAAGGGCAAATGCCTTAGTTACCAGATGAAGATCCCACACCGGATTCAAGTGAAAATTCATTGTCTGCCTTGGATTCATCTTTTCTGACCCACATCTTCTCATGCTTGTCTCTGGTCTCCTCTACCTTTGCATTGCCTTTCTCATCTGATTTGTTCTTGTCTACCAAAGCACTCTTGTTCACACTTTTGCTTCTTCAATATTTTATGATGTGACTAGTTTTATTGCATGCATGACAAACAACATTATACATAGGTCTAAAGTTCATCTAACTTGGTCTCATTCTGCACTGGTTAGAGATATGTCCAAACATCCCACAAGCATATCATCTCTTGTTTTGAAAATTATTCATTACTACTCTACACATGTTTTACTTGTAACCAAAATTATTACATATGAAACATTGATTGGTAGAGGTAGGACCATTGTTCACATTATTTATTCCATTATTCATCCTACTTCTGCATTGATTCTCTATATGACCAGATTTATTTGAAGTAAAGCATCTACCATTGAATTTTTGGTCATTAGGTTATCTTACTAGAGGATGCTTGTTCTTAGGCTTTGCATTACTCTATCTAGATATGGAGGATTCATATTTCTCAAATCCAAGTCCTTGCATGTATTTTTTATGTCTTTGACTTTCCAGCATCTCATCAAGCCTTGCTGAGCTAGTATTGAATTTGTCTTTGTATTCATTTGCAGTATCAAGTTCATCTCTTGGCACAACAATCTGTCTTTCAAGTTCATGACCATTATTCCTTGATTGTGTCAACTCAAGCTTCAACTGATCATTCTCATAAGTAAGTCTGAAGTATTCATCCATTCTTTCCTTCAATGATTGAGTCAAATTATGTTCATTCTTCTTCTAGTCCTCAATCTCTTTACTCAGCCTCATCATAATGGATTGCATCTCATTATTCAATGCAACATTCTCTCTCTCAAGCTTGTCAACTTTGTCCTGATTCTCCATGTATTGACCTTCTTTCTCATTCACCTTGTCCATAAATTCCATCCTCTTATCTCTTGTAGAGTTCACTTGATCCTTCAAATCATTGATAAAGTCTTTAGCTACATTCAGGTTTCTCTTTAAGGTATTGATTTCATTCCTTGTTGCATCAAGATCCTCAAGTGCCACACGAAGTTGTCTCTGAAAACTAGAATCCATTGATTGAATTTCTTGGACCTTCCTTAAGTAGTCAGGCTTCCTCGGAGGAACTAGGCTCTGATACCAATTATTAGAATCAAGGAACACTCGGAGAGGGGGAATCAGTGTTCTACTAGTTAATAAATTTGGTGACTTATCTTTAAATCACCAGAAGCATAAACATAAAAAATGAAATGCAGAAACATAAAACAATCAACCACAAAATCATAACACCGAGATTTGTACGTGGAAACCCAAATAAGAAAAACTATGGTGGGATTTGAGCCCATAATATTATTCCACTATGACTAGTAGAGAAACAATATTACATGAGGGGGAATTCACAAGCATTCAGGCACACTTCTTAGAGCTCACTGCTTAATTACAATAAGGGCTACAACCCCGTAAGGCTCACTCCCTTACTAATCAATCACAATAATGAAATAAAATGAAAGAACTACAAAATAGCATCTAACAATGCCTAGATGAGTTCTAGTTAAGTGTCAAATCTTTGACTGTATCTACTCTACAACTCTTCTTTGTTTCCTATTTTAATAAGCTACCAGATCAAGAATGCACACATGAAACTATGCTATAAAGGATTCTCAATCACCACTCACTTGCTTATCAATCATACCACACACCAAAAAAATATTCTACACTGGTCTTATATATCCACAATCACAAAATAATCATTTATCAAGTCAACTTGTTGATGTAACGTGTAATCATGAGTTGGCTTGACTGGACCACCAAAAATAAATGTGGATCACTAAATCGATGATAAAATGATGTCTCTATGTAGGTCCAATCATCCCATGCATAATTCATGACACTACAGTCACCAGAACGCTTCCAGACCAAAACTGCTTTGTTGAACCTCAAATACCAGTTAACTAATTACCGGTTCACATTCATTTCCAGATATCAAGATCCATGATTACTGGATAGAAATATTAAGAAGATTTCCCATCAATGGCAACCCTAAACCATTAATCAAGTGTCGATTTCCACCTTATGAGTGTCAATTGCCAATAATATATATATATATATATATATATATATATATATATATATATATTCCTTAAAGTTAATTAATCATGAGTTGGCTTGACCAGATCACCAAAAGTACATGTGGATCACTAAATCGATGATAAAATGATGTCTCTATGTTGGTCCAATCATCCCATGCAGAATTCATGACACTATAGTCACCAGAAAGATTTTGGACCAAAACTGCTTTGCTGAACCTGAAATACTTGTTAACTAATTACCGATTCACATTCATTTCCAGATATCAAGATCCATGATTACCGGATAGGAATCTTAAGAAGAGTTCCCATCAATGACAACCCTAAACCATTAATCAAGTGTCGATTTCCACCGTATGAGTGTCAATTGCCAACAATATATATATATATATATATATAAACTAAAATTAAGTCTCAACATCATTAGTAAAAATAATTTGACAATAAAACATCACTTATGAATGTTGAACTAAGATTATCGAGTCAAATCATAAATAATATTCTTTATCTTTCAATAATAAATTTGTTAAAATAAAAATATCAAAATGTCATTCGCGCTCCTTTGAAAGATATGTATGTACAATGTGATAAGGCATATGATCTCATGGAATACGATGAATATGAGGTATGCACAAAATAGATTTGACAATAAGGCTTTAGAAATGACAAATACTTATAAAATCAAAGAAATAAGGAAATCATAAGGCACATGGAATGATACATATATATGTTAACAAAAATAGTGCATTAGTTGGTAATATGAATGTCTCACAAACACATTTCACTCTTGAGAAGGAAATGGAATAACAAATAGATTTTCTTATATAAGTTCTCTTAAAAACTTGGTGTAACAACTTCCTACTTGCAATTCTTTCTTCCTTGTAAATTTTCTCCCCAAAAAATAAATAAGAATTTTCCCCCAAATTCAAACTCAATACTCTTCTCAGCATGATTTGTGCCTCCTTCTATATTGACCCCTAGAACATATTCTTTGTATTTTTCTAATATCCTACTAAGAATTTTTAACTATTGTTATTATATATATATATATATATAGATATATATATATATATATATATATATATATGTATATATATACATATATATATATATATACATATATACATACATACATACATACATACATACATACATACATAGACTATAAAATGCACACAAATATTTCTAAAGATGTTAAAAATTTCAATAAATTTAGAATCATAATTACAAATTTATATAATGAAATGATATTAATAAATACATTGATTTTAAAATTCAATTATTAATATGTCTAAAATATGTATTAACAATTGAATCCATGGTTCAGGCCAGTTTTAACTAATTAGAACAATTGAACCCATTAAAAAAATCATAAAATAATAAAAAAAATCATAACAAAGAAAAAAGATTAAAAAACAAAAACTCCACCACATATAACATAGAAATCCAAGAGGTGCAATCCCTTATTCTAATTTCCTATTTGTTAGAGAGTTTGGCAATGGTGTTAACTCTTAGATCTATAGTCCTATGAATATATTAGATCTTAGATCTTGGTTCCTTGGTTCCTGCAAATGATTTGAAACTTCAACCAAAGCATATGACTATGAAAATTTTCTAAAGGTAAAAACACACAATACAACAATCATCGCTAGGTAACGTGATTGAATAAGACCCATTCAATGGTCTTGAATCAATTATTGTAAGAGCACCGAAACTCCAAAGGGGAGCTAAGAATTGGACAATGTACAATTTAGTGTCAACACTATTAGGAAGCAAAAGGTTTCCAAAGGACTGCATAGGAGCTCTAATAACTCTCCCTCACGATTCAATTTGTCTCGGTGTCCTTAACATTTAGAGTCAGATTAGTTATGTGGGTTAATTAGATTATTAGAACCTTTGAAGAAGATGAAATTCTCAGCGTTCTGCCATCGTCATTATAATTTTCCTCATTTTACTTTATTAGAAAAAAAAATATATTATATAAAAAATTCATAAACCCTAATACAATATTTCTAGTAATAAATAGGCATGATAACGTGTATTAAAGCTTGGATCAGATCCAAACCATAACGCGCCTGTTGTGGCAGGCACACCGTATACATTGTGTATGTTTTAGAAAGGGTGCTTAAAATCTCATTAATTTATAGCCCTTTCACGTATTATAGATCGACACTTTCTTGATTTTTCAGACACGTAATATTCTGCGACACCATTGAAAAATCTGTTGAATTGTTAATTATTCTACCATTCATGCCTCATATTTAATATTTGATTAAATGGAATACAAATTAAATACTACACAGTCAAGATAGATGAAAGCGATCTTCCTTATGAATTGTATCAATGATTAGTAGAAGGCGATAGATGCAGATATTTTTTCATCACTGCAGATCAAAAACCATGTAAATGTGCGCCCCTGAGTTTCCATGGTGTAAAATCATAGTTAGGAGGTTGCATACACAATAATTGTATTCATCCATGTTTTATCTCTTGCAGCAAGTAGGATCTGGAATGTTGCCGGCTCAGTTAGGACACGATTTTAACATCTCCAGAATTTCAACCAGATTATCGACGCCTGCAATTGTATTCAGTTTTTCCTCGAGTATTGGACGAGCTGAAACAGCGAGGCAAAATATAACGTTGAGCATGAGCAGCACTACCATAATTTTCAGAGCCATCGATCTCGCCATACTAACTGCCAGAAGGAACCTCAAGCAAACAAAAGGTGTCCCGTTTACGAATGAAGGAGGAAAAGAGGGATGAATATGTTGCGTGATACAGAGAAGAGATCGAGAATGGGTATGGATAAAGAGAGTAGAACGTATTTATAGAGACGGGCGAGGGAATGCAAGCGTTTGAATAGGTCAAGATTGACATTCGATGAAAAAGGGTGATATTCAAAGTAAAACAATGGAGCATTGAATTGCAGCATTTTAAGAGGAACGATCTTAAAAGATGCTTTTATTTTGATCAAGATGGCCTACGATAGGTGTATTTTTCTTGAACCAAACAGTAAGTAGAATTGCAATGTATTTTTGGTTTGACCTTTTCTCTTTTCATACAGCCTTTATAATGTATATGTACTTTTTTCAATAAACTTTTAAATTTTAACCAAAATTGAAATGGTCAAAGAAAGAAAAAAATTGTTGAATAGCAGCAAATGTATGGTGATCTTGAATGCAATTCATCATTAAAAAAGTGTCTTCAATGACAAAGTGGAGGTTATCGTAAGTACAATAATTAAAAGGATTCAATTTTAAAGGGAAAATCTTCTCGGTTCTATCATCTGAAGTATCATAAATTGATGGAACCGCAAATTCTACATCTTAAAATCTTTACACATGGGGTGTTTCTTTTGAAATAATTTTTTGTGTGTCCAAGGGTGAGCTAGTCAAAGTTCTTGTCTTTTCATGACCCCTTTTTTCTTAAGTACATTAGTATGGAGTTCAGATGCACTTTTTATTATTTCACTTTAGTTTCTTGTTCTTCCAATCATGGATCTTTAATTCACATCTTCATGTCTCTTTTGCCATTTATTAATAAGCAATGCCACTTTTTCTCTTTATACCATTGTTTCATCCTTTCTAGTTGCCCCTTCCCTTATTGATGTTGTGTTATTGGTCTCAATAGTCTTTCTTGAGTCACTACTTTAATGAATTATTAAAATTTATTTACATCCCTTTGTTGTTGTTGCATCTATGTGCTTTTCTATTTTCTATGTAGGAAGGTATTGTTAGAACCATTATGGTCCTTGCATCAAGTTTGCATCTTATGATATGATAGATGATAGATTTCATATTCTTTATATGCCAATCTAACATCAACAAGAACATTATTTATCATAGAATCTAACTACCTATGTGGTTGTATGCGGGAAAAGCAGTTCAATGAAACTTAAAATGTGAAAATGTTCAAAGGGCTTGTCCACACACCCATGAGACTTCTTGGTGCAAGTTATGGAGTCATGAAGAATGACTCAACTTCCCAAGGTAGGTTCCATGGTTCTCTATCTCACAAGGTCCCTCAAGCCAATTCCTTTGCTCTCAGATCACTGAGCAAAGTGACTCAGGGATGACGAATGCAAGAACGAGGGACGCTTTAGATTTATTTTAACATGAATGCATCCTATTTATGCATGATTCTACAAATGAGCTAAACTAGATTATAAGATGACAAGGTTAGTAGCAATACTATCCTAACATGATATACTAGTTATATGATTTAAGCTAACGATAATAGAAATGCTCTAAAACGCTAAAATTGAGCATAAGTGAGATACTACAAGCTTGGATATATATGAAAATGGAGAAATGCGGGCTCTATTTATAGGAAAAATAGGGCGATAGATGGTCAAGATTGGAGGAGTTTATCAAGGGTTAGGATTGAAAGTTACCAATCCATGTTTACAATTTCCACCAATGAAATGGTGACAATTATCAACATAAGACTGCTTGGGAGGAAAGGTAAGAAGCATTAGATTCTTGAGAAGACCTCATGGTTACCTTAGAAGGTAAGGGTTAAGGTTAGGTTAGGGTTATCCAGTGGATAAAGCTTTTACCCAAGGGGTAAACTCTTGTGCAAGGGTTAAAGGAATAACCATGGTCAAAGCAATGAATGCTTCATGACACCCCTGGGTTAGAAAAGGGTTGGTTTAGTCAAAAAGTCTCTAACCATGCCACTAAGGGTTAGTTAACCATTAAAAAAGTTATCTTTTTGAAGGCATAAAGGCTTTAATGCCTTTTGAAGACTTTACTTCAAATTTGAGAAGTGACCTCCTCAAATTTAGGGAAAGGGGATAATTGATGGGCTTAGGTTAATTGATTAGGATTAGATGGGTTCTATGAGAATTTAGGAAGGAGGTTTAGGAGGCAAGTGGGAGATGTAGGATTTTGTAAGTGGATGAGGGATAATATGATTTAATTAAAATAAATTGCTTTATTTCAATTTGGTTGCAAGTTGGGTATTTAAATAAATTAGATTTATTTAATTGGGGTGAGCTATTTAATTAAATGTAAATTTAATTAAAAAGTAGAGAGAAGGGATTTAATTAAATAAAATGATTTATTCAATTAAATGATATAAAGGGATTAAGTGAATTTAAATAAATAAATTGAATAATTTATTTAATTAAATACAAGAATGTGGGTGATTTAATTAAATTAGATTTAAGTAAATAGAGGAATGAGAATAAAATGAACATTAAATATTCATTTAGGAATATGGTCATTTTTATACGTCTACATTTTGCCTCTCTTTGAAGTGACATGTGTGCACATGTTGATTCAAAGAAAATGATGTGTCATCATGATTTGGTTATGATCAGTGTGATGTCATGTCAAGATGCTCATGTCGTGCCCCAGATTTGATAAATGATGTTGATAATGCCCCCTCGGGAGATGAATCAAAAATTTAAAAATTTGATTTGTTTTGATAAATTTGATTGCATTTTAAATTTTTGTCTATGTTGAATGCGATAAGTTGATTCATCTCCCGATAATGATGTTTGCCAGGGTTAGAAATGAGACCATGAGCAATTTACGTGCTCATTCACACCACCCTAATGTTCATTTACCCTATAAAAGGGTAAAAGTGATTTATTTTGTCTCATTTGTACTTGTTGACTTTGGAGAAAGTGACACTTGGAGAGAAAGATAAAATGTCGATTCCCTTTGCTTCTCATCAATTCGAGCACGTCTGGAGGTATCAGAGGCCCGCCATGTATGGACCACCAGTAAGTCATCATTTCTGACCGCTTTTTTAGTTTTATTTTGTCATTTTTAGGCATGGTTTTCATTTTTTGCACATGGATTTAATGGTTTAGCACGTCGGGTAAAAACCATAGTGCATATGATAAGTAGTTTAGTGTGTAGTGTTTAATGAAGTAGGGTAGCGTCCGGGTAGATTAGGATAGCACAGCGGTGGCTTAGGGTAGCGCATAGAAATAGGTTAGCGCATCGGGGGCACAGGGAAGCGCATAGGGGAAAAAGGGTAGTGCGTAGGAAAGACCTAGCGCATAGGGTTAGTAGGGGCTCGCATGATTAGTGTAGGATAATGCATAGGTATGACCTAGAGAGTAGGGTTAGGTTCACAGCGCAGGGCCCAAGTAGGATAGCGCATAGCCTAGAAGTGGTGCAAAGGGTAGTTTAGGTGGTGCGGCGATAGGACAGGGTAGCACACAGGTGCAGGCTAGCGCGTAGGGTTAATAGGGTAGCGCATTGATAGGACAGGGTAGTGCATAGCCAGCAGCTTAGCGCGTGAACAGAAAAATTTGGGTAAAGTAGGATTTTGGATGAAGAAAAATAGGTAGGTTTTTGCCAGTTTTGCCAGAATGGGTGTAAATTTCAGTCTACGTGTCTACTGTCATTTGATAATGTGTCCAATATGAGTTGTTTGATATGGTTTTTGGAGATAACTTGATTTGATTTGCAATGTTTCAAGTTGTTGTTGACCAGATGTTGATTTGATATGATGTGGTTTTTGATATGGATGTTTTGATATGAACTTGATTTGATATGCATTGTTTCAAGTTGATATATATGTGAAACTTGAGTTGTTTTATAGGTTGACATGATTGTGGAACTTGAGTTGTTTTACAAGTTGATATGATTGTGGAACTTGAGTTGTTTTACAAGTTGATATGAATGTGAAACTTGAGTTGTGTTACAAGTTGATATGATTGTGGAACTTGAGCTGTTTTACAAGTTGATGTGATTGTGGAACTTGAGTTGTTTTACAAGTTGATATGATTGTGGAACTTGAGTTTGTTTACAAGTTGATATGATTTGATATGGAAATGGATTTGATATGATGTGGAACTTGATTATATTTTCAATGTTTCAAGTTGATATGAATTTGATTTTGATATAAATTCATTTGATGAGGAAACTGATATTGGACTTGTTTTGTTTGTGACAGGACCGCATTGGGGTTGTTCAGTCGCGAGAGCAATTTTTGAGACTGTGGTCATTGATACCATGATTGAAATAGGTTGACATGGATATCATTGACAAGTGTGGTCTATCCTCTTTGTTAGAGATGCCCCAGTATATCATTAACCAGGGTTTATTGACAATGTTGGCCGAGAGGTGGCATAGTGACACCAACACCTTCCATTTGGCAACAGGTGAGATCACAGTGACACCTAAGGATTGCTACCAGATTCTACAGATTCCCATGGTAGATGCACTTTTACCATATGAGCAGACTAAGGAGGGCAAGACAGAGGCTCTTCATCAGATTCTACAGGATGATACAATTTGCAGATATGAGATCCCCTGGCAAGAGTTCATTGATTTTGATTAGGCTCCTCTACCATCAGTGTTGGTAGGATTCATAGGTGGTTTGTTATGTCCCAACCATAGATCAAAGGGACTGGTAGTAGGATGGGGGTTGGTCTTGGAGGACATGGTGACACAGGGTTGCCGATTCGCATGGGGGTTGGCTATGCTGGCCCACTTATATAGGGATCTGCATTAGGTGGTTTACTTGGGGTACAACAATTTACCTGCTAGAGTTACACTGCTATAGGTATGGGTGTGGGAGCATATTCCCGTAGCTAGGCCACTTACAGATAGAGTTAGGCCTACTAGGTGTTCTTATGCATATGGATATCGAGGGATAGTTGTCCAGCGTAAGCTGGGCAAACTAGACCATTGGAGGAGAGTGTTAGATGATATTGATATGGTCGCCTGGAGACCGTACATGGAGTGCGAGGTATAGGAAAAGGATGGGATGGAGATTCCCTATGTCTACATGTCCCGATTCTTGATATGGCAGATGCCCTTTGTGATTGAGAGATTTCTGCATAGTTGAATGTTGCGACAGTATGAACGATAGTAGGGGGTTCCACAGGGAGCATGTTTGTATGCTCGACGAAGACAAGATGTACCAAAGTGGGGACCCACTACTGATAGTGTGGTAGCAGTTGAGGAGTTCTTACACCTAGTCGGCTAGATATGGGACTACGCCTATGGGATAGTGGATGCAGGGATGACCGATGAGTTCACCACACTGTTTGTGGCACATGCAGTGGCTAGGGTATCAGATCTAGTGGAGATGATTCATGCTTTTGATGATGATGAGGATGAGCAGTCCAAGAGGCTAGGGAGATGGCGAGAGGATGGAGAGAAGCTGGACGAGGGAGGTGGGGATGGTGGAGGAGGTGATGGTGGAGATGGTGGAGGAGGTGGCTGAGGTCAGCGAGGGGATAGAGGGAGAGGAGATCGAGGAAGGAGAGGAGATAGAGGTGGAGATCATGGGAGGAGAGGAGATAGGGGTGGGGAGGTGGTGATAGAGGGATTCAGGTGGAGAGAGTAGTGTGATGAGATGTGGTGGATAGAGGGCGGGGAGGTTTAGCTATTGGAGCTAGGGGTTAGGAGAGGGTAGGAGAGGTGATAGCAATGGTGGGAGGGACAGATGAGTTTAGACGGTCGGCCCAGAGGAGGAGGTCAGATGTTTTACCTCCACCAGCACCGAGGACAGGGGGAGGGATAAGGGGTACCACTTCACAGGTACCCATCCAAATGCAGATTTCAATGCACCGGGAGGACGCGCAGATTAGATCCTTGCAGTTATCAGTACAACAACACAGCTACTAGTGCACTAGTGGCAGATCACACAGCTGACCATTGAGCGGGATACATTTTTGTAGTGGTTGGGTCTAGCTCAGGCTCGAGCAGAGACTTTCGAGAGAGCGGTGACGGGTGGCTCGATGAGAGGTACCCTGAGAGAGGTTTATTTGAGAGCCAAGGAGGGAGAGTACTACCAGAGGCATTATGAGGATGTGGTGCCCAGGGAGCATCGAGTTCCAAGTTTCATAGCTTCAAGATCCAGTCAATCCACGCAGACTAGGTCTAGGACAGAGAGCAGAGGCATGACAAGGCCACCTAGACAGGATCCACCTAGAGATCTAGGTGCTGGGACATCTACTGCGAGGCCGTCACCCTCAGGAGATAGTCATACCTGAGAGACATTGTCTCCTTTGTGTTTTGATCATTTTGTTGTATTGGCACAGACATGACATATTTTGTACATTGATCATTTTATATATATATATATATATATATATATATATATATATATATATATATATATATATATGACACCATTTTCCTTGATCTTCATGTGATGTGTTATGGATGATTCTTTCTATATGATTTTGATGTTTCTATGATGATGATGTAATTCTTAGATGTATGTGATTTGATATGTGATTAATATGATATGTTTATGCATGATATTATGAGATGTATCTTGAAAATGAGATGTATGATATGATATGCTGTGAGATGTATCTTGAAAATGAGATGTATGATGTGATATGCTATGAGATGTATCTTAAAAATGAGATGTATGATAATGAAATGCTGTGAGATGTATCTTTAAAATGAGATGTATGATGATGATATGTTGTGAGATGTATCTTGAAAACAAGATGTATGATAATGATATGCAACTAATTGTAAAATGATATGCAACTAATTTGAGCATCCTCATTCTTCTGTTTGTCATCCCTGTATTGTCACATGTTTTTTCTTTCTTTGTAGGTATCATCATTGACCATTGATTTGTTGGGATATGTTAAAAATTTATACAAGCATAATGGTATAATTGAACCATAATGACCTGAGAAAAATTTACATGATTTTTGATTTTGCAAGATAGCACAAGCGTCAAGGTATAATTGAACTAGGACGACCTAAGTGCGACTTGCATATAAACAGACAAGATTAAACCATTTGTATGCACAAAGTTGAATCATGTCTTCAGTGATATGCTTTGAATCACGTCTTGAGACAAGTATTTGCACAGTACAAGTGATTGCCTCACAAATAGAAAACTAAAAAAATATTGGAGTCCCTATGACTTTCTCTAGCTTGATGCATTGTTGAGAAAATGTAGAGGATCCAATAGTTTAAGAAAGTTCAAGTGCAAAAATAGTTAAAACTTTATGCAAGACACAAACATTTGATACTTCAGAAAATCATCCATCATGCGTTGTGAATTTTTTTAAGTGATCAATGTTTTGTTCCCATGATTGTTGATTTGTTTGCTAGATATGATGCTCTGAGTTTGCTGCAAGTTTTGATTGAAGATAAAATTTTGATCAATGCTGTCCCTAGCTGAGTTTTCCTCTTAATGTGGATATGCATAGTGATTACCAAGCCATGGTGGGATATGATGAAATGGTATTTGGATAAACAAGGATAGTGACTACACTAGGTATGTCCTGGATAATGCGATAAAATGTCGAGCGATGGCCAATAGTACTGGACTGTGGATATAAAGGGCTTGTATAAAGATAGATAGAGGAGTTGTCCTCTCACAATAGTGCTTGTTGCTAGGTTTTCACCGGTTGCTTTTATTGTACCCTTTTATTTTCTTTTTCTTGATTTTTGATATTTTTTGATTTTTTGATATTTTCAACTTTTCCGTGCATTAGACTGCTCAAGTGTAGTATTTCTTTAGATGGATGTTGTTAGTTGGTTCATTGAGCACATCTCCTTCTAAAGTTGTTAGCTAATAAGCACCTGATCCATAGGCTAATATGGTAACATAGGGACATAACCAGTTAGGTTCAAATTTCCCTTTCTTTTCTCGATCCTACTGATTTCTAGGATTTTCCTTGAGTACTAGATCACCAATTTTAAAAATTCTGGGAATGACCTTGTGGTTGTAGCTTTTGCACATGCGTTGCTGATATGCTTTGAGGTGAGTGTAGGCATGTTGGCATTTTTCATCTAGCAGTTCTAGCTCTTGCAGTTGGTTGACTCAATACTCTTCATCTGGAATGAGGCCTTTCAAAGAGACTTTGAGAGATGGAATTTCTACCTCCAGGGGTAAAATTGCTTCTGATCCATAAACCAATGAATATGACGTAGCTCCTCTAGGTGTGTGGATGCTAGTTCTGTATGCCCAAAGTGCTAGATTGAGTTGCACATGCCAATATTTGCCTGCATCATTCACTGTTTTCTTTAGGATTTTCAATATTGTTTTGTTGGATGCTTCGGCCTGACCATTCCCCTGTGGGTAGTAAGGTGTAGAGAAATGATGTTGGATCTTGAATTTTTCACATAGTTCTCACACATCTTGGTTCTTGAAAGGTCGTCCATTATCTGTGATGATGGAACTTGGGATGCCATATTTGCAGATTAGATAATGAAGGATAAAAGAGGCAATTCATTTCCGAGTCACTATGGTCAAGGGGACCACTTCAATTCATTTGGAAAAATATTTTGTTGTAGTAATAATGAACTTGTGTCCATTTGAAGATGAAGGATGAATTTTGCCGACTAAGTCCAGTCCCCACTGGCAAAAGGGCCAAGATCTTGTGAATGGTTGCAGTTCCTATGCCAGTGCATGTATAAGATTGCCATGGATTTGGCATTTAGGATACTTCTTTGCAAAATGATAAGAGTCTTTTTTCATTGTTGGCCAGTAATATCTCACTCTTAGAAGTTTTTTAGCCAGAGTAGGACCACTTGAATGTGTGCCATAGATACCTTCATGAAGCTCTTGTAAAGTGGAGTCAGATTCATTACGATCAAGGCAATGAAGAAGAGTACCATCTAGACCTCGATGGTACAGAGTATCAGTAGTGAGAGTGTAACGGGCGGCTTGCTAGATAAAGTTGCATTTTTGGTATCAAGATAGGTCAATGGGTAGGATATTGTTTTTAAGATAGTCGAATATCTGTCCGTATAATAAAGAGTCAGAACCAATCAAGGCATAGATAACCTAGGATTCAGAATGGTCATAGGTTGGGGAGAATAGTTGCTCTACCAGAAACTCATAATGACTTTGTTGCTCTGGAATTTGTAGTAGTGAAGTGATAGTATCCAGTGCATCGACTGCTCTATTGTCCAACCTTGGTATTTGCTTGAAGGTGATGTGTAAAATATATTGTTTAAAATCATCCACCATTCATTTGTATGGTAGCAGCTTGTCATCCTTCATTTGATTGTCATTGTTGTTTTGCTTGATGACTAGTCATGAATCTCCATAGACTTTTAATTCTATGATTCTCCATTCCATGACCATTTTGATGCCTATAACCAGTGCCTCATATTCAGCAATGTTATTTGTGCATGGAAACATGAGCCTATATGATCTAGGTATGGTGTTCCTGTCAGGAGCGATGAACAGAATGCTAGCACCTAAGCCATGTTGAGTATAGGATCGATCAAAGTATTGGGTCCATTGCTTGGTGGAAAGAGCAAGAACATCCCTATCCAGAAATTCAATCTCCATTAGTTTTTTTACAGGTAGCAGTGCTTCAGCTAGTTGATCTGCAATTGCTTGTCCCTTGATAGCTCGTCGCTCTGTGTAATGGATATCAAATTCACTGAGAATAATGACCCATTTAGCCAATCTGCCTGTGAGAGCTGCTTTGCTGAGTAAGTATTTTAGAGGATCAATCTTTGTGACTAGCTTAATTGTGTGAGCTAGCATGTAATGCTGGAACTTTTGAGAAACAAATACCACTATTAGACAAGTCTTCTCAATGAATGTATAGTTAAGTTCATATTCGTTTAATGTCCTGCTGATGTAGTAGATAGCTCGTTCCTTGCCTTGTTGATCTTCTTGTGCTAATAATGCCCCCAGTGATATATCTGTTGTTGAAATGTAGAGAATGAGTGGCTTCCCTGCTATTGGTGGTACTAGAACTAGTGGGTTCATTAGATATTGCTTGATTTGATAGAATGAATCTACACATTTGGCTTCCCATTTGAATGGTACACTTTTTTATGTAGAAAATGGTTAAATGGTTGACTTTTATCCGCTAGTTGAGCGATGAATCACCTGATTGACTGGAGCCGTCCTTGTAGAGATTTGATTTGGTTGATGTTCTTTGGCGGTGGCATCTCCATTATGGCTTATACCTTTGCTGGATCCACTTCAATGCCCTTTGCTGAGACTATGTAGCCTAATAATTTGCCTGATGTAACTCCAAAGACACACTTCTTAGGCCTGAGCCTGACTTGGAATTTCTCCAATCTGTCAAAAATATTTTCTAAGATACTTAGATGTTCTGCTCGGGTAAATGATTTATCTAGTAAATCATCCACATAGTCCTCTATGAAGTTATGCATCATGTCATGAAAGATTGTTGTCATTGCCCGTTGATAAGTTGCCCCTGGATTCTTTAAGCCAAAAGGCATGATATTCCAACAATACGTTCCCCAAGGATAGGTAAATGTTATTCTATCTTGATCCTCTAGGGCTATCTTGATTTGATTATAACCCAAAAAATCGTTCATTAGTGATAGCATTGCATGGCTTGCTGTGAGGTCTACAATTATGTCAATACTGGGCAAAGGAAAGTCATCCTTTGGAAAGGCTTTGCTGACATCTCTAAAATCGGTGCATATTCTGATACTGCCATCTAGTTTTGATACTGGTATGATGTTGGAAATCCATTCAGCATAGTCGATAGGTCGAATAAATCAGACGTCTAATAGTTTCTTCAGCTCAGCTTTGACCATGAGTGCTACATGTGGATTCATCTTTCTTAATTTTTGTTTGACTGGCTTAGCTCCTGGAGAAATGGGTAAGTGATGCATGATTAACTATGGATCAATCCCGAGCATATCTACATATGACCAAGAAAAGTTGATTTGCTTTTCTTTGAAAAATTGGACAAACTCTAATTTTTCTTCCTCTGTCAAAGATTCTGCAAGGTGTATGTTTTTGGCTGCTTCTGTTGTACCAATGTTGATTGATTGAGTGGGCTCAATCAATATGGGTGATCATTCCTGATAATATTCAAGAAGAGAGTCAATTCTCCCATCTTTAGGTGCCTTAAAATGGTTTTCACCCTCAGATTGTGTCCTTTATTTTTACTTTTTTGTCATCTAGTGCTGCCATTGACTGGTTTTCAGGAGTAGATCCTTTATTTTGTTCACTTTTTCTACTAAGAGACTTAGCACTCCCCTGATTGCAGATATCATTACTTTGTTCACTAGTAGAGTTTGTTTCAGGGTTAACAGTACACAAGTAATGGATAATGGATTCATCATTTGGGAAAATTGGTTTGTCATGATTTTCAGGTTCGTCCCAGTCTATGAGGTCAAGAAAGATGAGTGGTAAAGACTCATTGGGTGGATCAAGTTCAGCTATTGTAAGTGTCAGGATGGAGGTATCATCATGGTTGTCTGGAGTATTAAATAAGTTAATGATTTTGTCAAGGTCTTCGATGGTATCATCTTCTATGTAGACTTGCTCGTATTGTTGCTGCTCATTTTCCTTGGCGTCATAGATATTCTGTGGACCAAATTCAAGTAGTCTAGGCTCTGCGCCTTGTTCTTCTTGAGAAATGGGTGTATGACTGTCATTTTCAGAAATGTCTTCAATAACATTAGAACAAATACCCCATTCATATTCATTTGAATTAGTCTCAGAGGTATTATCCCAGATTCTTGCAGTGATGAGGACTGGTATGTTGTAGGGTGAAAACAGGTCCTTGATGATTGATACGAGTTTGATAGTTTTCTCTGATTCTGTATTAGATCCTGCTTCCACTCTCTGCATTTGCTCATATATTGTCTCCTCTCGGGGAGGATGATGTTATCAGGAGGTGATTCCTCTTTGTCAGACATTGGTTTTTGAACATGATGTACTTCAACAGTAAATGCTTCCTTCTTTTGATTGATGAGATTTTCTTGATGTTGCTTTCGTTCTTGATATTCACGTTCTTTGCGTATTGTCTCTACTGATGTAAATAGTGCCTCCTACCATGAATCCTCCTTGAATTTCTTCTTTGCCTTCCACTGAGGTTTTTGGTATGTGCTTGGTGTCTTTCTTGGTGGTAGAGTGTGTTCATAGCCCAATCCTATTTTGTCATTACTGAATTGTGAAGGAGGATCTAATGGTTGTGTGACGCCTTCCTGATGTTTGTCGATAGGTCCTTTGCCATTGTATCCCATTTGTTGCATGATTAAGTAGCCTTTTCCATATAGGTGTGTTGGTATAGCTACTTCCATAGTAGCTGCTCTATCTCCTTCCTCATCCTTGTATAGCCAACTAAGGATGTCCTTTTCATCTGATTGATGTGCTAAAGTGCCAAGTTGGATAAATTTGCCATCAAACTTGGTGATGGGTTGTGTTGCTTGATGTGTTGATGTTGTAGGTAATCCATGAGATGTAGGCGATTCTGGTAAGTTGGCTAAGTGCAAAGGTTCGAAAGAGTATTCTCCCATGCCTTTCTCTTTGATTTTCATTTTCTGTTTGAAATCCACAGATAGTGATTTAAACTTTTCTTGTTGAATAGTTGGTGCTGAGGAACTTTTTTTTTCTCTATTATGTGGAACCAAGCTGTCTTGGGCTGCCCCCATAGCATTATAATGTTGAAATGAGTTATGGTCTACTAATATAGAAATTTCCTATCCATTGTAGGGGAACTTAACACAGTGGTGATAAGTAGAAGGTACTTCTTGCATTTCATGTATCCAAGGTCGACCCAATAAGATATTATATGTGAGGTCTATGTCTAAGACTTGGCACATACTATCCTTTTGTATTGGTCCTACTTGAATTGGCAACATTACTGTTCCTTTGGATGACCTTTCTTCATCATCATATGCTTTGATAGTGATCTTTTTGTGTGGATCAATAGATTGCTCATAGAAGCCTAATGCACAGATAAGTTTCAAGGTACAGATATTGAGTCCAGCTCCTCCATCTATTAATACTCTTTTGACTTGATGCTTATAGACCAAGACTTCAATGTGGAGTGGAGTATTGTGTGGATGGCTCAAGGAGATATTATCATGCTTAGAAAAGGTAAGGTCATGAGGCCCTGTCATGTGAGCTACCATGGCTTGGAATTTGTCAGCATCCAAATCTTGAGGTACATTCATTTCCAATAGGGCTTGTTCCAAGATGTCTTTGTGCTTTGGGGAAAGTTTTAGCAACTCTAGTATAGATATTTGTGTAGGAGCTTTTCGCGATTGACTGACTAGATCATATTGAAATTTGCGTATGGTGTTTGTTGTTGACGTATGCCCCTTCAAGACATATTTTTGAGCTCTGGTGGTTAGGTTGACGGATTCATGTTCACGCTTGTTTTTTATTGTGATGAGGTTTACTTGATTGTCCTCAACTGATATATGATTGATGGTGTTATTGTATATGTGATTGATTCGAGCTCCACATGTATCATTTGAGGTTGAAGCTCCATCCTTGTTGTAGTTTGGAAGAGGATTCTTAAAGGCTCCATGGTCACTGTTTGTCTTGAGACCATCGACTATTAGATCACCTCTATCAGTCATGTCTTGAATAATGTTTTTCAGTCTCATGCAATCATTTGTTTGATGGCCTTTGTTTCGATGAAAATCACAAAAGTGTGAGTCATTCCACCAGGGTGGTTTGATTTGTGGTTCAAAGTTGGTGATTGCTGGTAAGGAGATAATTTTGTTTGCCAGGAGTTCTTTGAATGTTGACTCCAATGATTGCCCTGTTGGTGTGTAGACATGTTTTGTAAAGTTGTTGTTGTTACCTCGTGAATTTGTATTAGGTCCTCGATTGGTGTTATTGCTTTGGGTATTGTTTGTGTTGTTTGTGTTGAGATGATCTTTATTGGCATTCAGTGCATAAGTGTTAGTGCCTTGGTTAACACCTCTTGGATTCTTTGTAGTTTGAGGATTTCCTAATAAAGCTAACAATGGTTGTTTGGACTTCGTATCATTAGGATAGTTTCCTCCTTCATTTCTAGTGTTTTTGTTCGGGTCCAGAATCTAGATTTGTCTAAGTTGTTGTTGTTTTGGTTGTTGTAGCTAGAGTTGGATGAATTCATCCTTTCTTTGAAAAATTTCAATGTTCCTTTCTTGACACGTGCTTCTTCTACTTGGATGCCATTCTCAATCAATTTAGTGAAAGATGGTATGCATTGGAGTTTGAGTCTGTAACTCATCTCACTATTTAAATTATTGATGACAATTTCTATCTTTTCCTTCTCAGGCACATCTTGAGGATATCTTGAGACCATCCATCACCAATGTTAAAAAAACACCATGAATGTTTCGTTGTTCTTTTGTTTGGTATTGCAGACATCTAGCATGGTGGTGCATGTTGAATGTTGTAGGAATATTGGGTTATGAATTTGTTGACTAACTCATCGAAGGATCTAATAGGAGGTGTGATTTTGGATAACCATTCCATTGTTTGCCCTTTCAAGCTTCTTGGGAATAACCTCATCAAATAGGTTTCATCATGGGCAAATTTTAAGATCATGGTACAAAATTCCCAAACATGATCACGGGGATCGCTTTTCCCATCATATTTGTCAAATTTGGGAATGTTTGAATTTGGGGGAAAAGGTACCATGTTTAACTGCCCGTCAAAAGGATAAGGACAAATTTCATTCAAGGTATACCGTACTATTGTCCCTTGTTGCATGTCTTGCATTTGTCTTTGCAACATTTGCATTTATTGAGTGAGGGCAATCAAAGGTGCATTTGCCTATAGAGGGAAGAGTTCTTCCCTCACATTGTTTCTACTTTGGAATGGTGTGTGTAGCGGTATGTTTTGGTTAGGGATATTCTGCTCAGTCAAATTCTAAGCTCATGGTACAAAATTGCCGAACATGATCACGAGGATCGCTTTTCCCATCATATTTGTCAAATTTGGGAATGTTTGAATTTGGGGGAAAAGGTACCATGTTTAACCACCTGTGAAAAGGATAAGGACAAATTTCATTCAAGGTATACCGTGCTGTTGTCCCTTATTGCATGTCTTGCATTTGTCTTTGCAACATTTGCATTTGTTGAGTGAGGGAAATCAAAGGTGCATTTTCCTACCGAGGGAAGAGTTCTTCCCTCGCATTGTTTCTAGTTTGGAATGGTGTGTGCAATGGTATGTTTTGGTTAGGGATATTTTTCTCGGGTAAATTCAGCTCAGGTAAGTTTTGCTCAGGTATGTTTTGCTCCAGTATGATTTGCTCATGGTCACGTAATTCCTCCTCTCTTTGTCATTCTTGATAAGCATAATGTTGAGACCTTGTTCTAAATATGTCAGTATCAAAGTCTTCAAGGAGTTTAACTCCTTTGCTTGTGAGCATAAGTAGGTATTTTTCCTTGTCATTTTGCATGAGTCTTTCCACAAGTTTTGAAAATGAAACGCTTTCTTGACACTCTTGGAGGAGTTCCTCAGAAATTTTGGTGTCTTCTAGATTTGGACATTTGAGAGGATTTGATAATCTTTGATCCATGCTAGACTCTAGTTGCATTTCACTTTGTTTGTATCGTTGAGAGCGAGTAACAATGGCCATCTAGTAGAAACTTTCTATGACAAAGGAAACAAACTCCTCTTTGACATTTTGCTCAGGGGTTGGTGGTTCTAATCAAGGTATATCGTAAGTGATGCACACTTTGGGGAATAAGGCCAGATTGATCTTTCCTCCTTGATTTAGGCATTAACTGAATGCTGATTTTTGATAGAATGCTCTACTCCTCAATGGTTCCTTGTCAAATTCATTTGTTTTGTCTTGAAGATACAAGCGCATATGATGAAGGAATGTTAGATGAGATTTGAAGAGTTGGCGATTGATGTATAAAAATTTATTCCTTTTTGCAAGTTCCAGAGAACTGGGTTGTTGTTTCCTTAACTTAGTGTTATGATAAATACTCTTTCTTCTCAAAATATGAGGATTAGTCATGCACAAGTGATCAATGGTTTCCTTTGATTTATTTTTGGATTTAGTTATCTTGTTTTAGAAACTTAAGTTTTACTTTATCAAATGAAGGCTTAGATGCCCCTTCACGACAAAGCATGTCAAATGATATGGAATTAGAGCTTTCCCAATATGGAAACTCGATTTTACACCTTGGAGTTTTAAAAAAAATATGTTTCTGGATAAAAATCTATTTGAGTGAAGGTCTTGTTGATACTTGTGATGATGTTTCCTTATTTTGATAGGAGAGATGTGCTTTATCTTGCGACTAGTTTTCAGATTGTGACAAATTTTTTTACGGAGAACTTGCCTTGGGAATAGTTTTTGATACTCTGTTTTGATTTTCTGTTTGATGAAGTTCAAGCTAAGGAGAAAAACTTCCTAAATTGTTTTCAGATTTTTCAAAAATTGCTTCTGTTTTGCCCCCTATTTTCTCAGTTTCTACTACGCGCTAAGACAGAAACGCAATGCACTACTTAATTTCCTCCATGCGCTAAGCTGCCCTCTGTGACACACTAACTGGTTGTTTTGAGTTCGTTTTGGTCTGAAAGGTTATGCACTAATATGGGCTGCCAATGCACTAACTACTGATCTCTACGCGCTAATTCTTGATCCCCACGCGCTAAGCTATTGCTTCAACGTGCCAAAATGTTTCCGAAAAGCGCTAAGTTTAAACTATTAGTTTTTTATTTTGATGACGTGCTAAAGTTTAGACTGAATGTGCTAAAGTGAAGCTCAAATGCGCTAAAGGATGGTTTCTACGTGCTAAGAAGTTTCTCTTACATGCTAGGCTACCCTGATAGTTTGACTTGGTGGTTTTTCTACAATTTTTGAATTTTGTTTTCAATGATGATGGATGATTTTCTGAAGTAATAAATGAAAGCATGACACAAAAGAAGCAACCATTTTGCTTAGTCTAAACAATGAGTGTATAATCTGCGAGGATGTGTTCAAATCCCCAATATTTTAATAGGTTTAGATACAATAAAATACAAATCAGTTAGACTCTTTATTAAAGGGTCATAAGTAATACCATAGCCCACTAGTCTCGATACTCTATTAGTTCAAACAGCCTTGTCACCCCTTAGGGGGCGCCCATTTTTTTGCCTTTTGCTAGAAATTAACCCAAAGTGAATTGCTTCACAATTAAGTAGTTATCTTGGGAGATATATGGTGAGTGATCTTGGGGATGGATTCTTCCCTACCCTTGCACTATGATATTATAAATTTTTGGATACTGACTCGGCTCAAAGTTTCTATGGTAACGTTCGTAATCAGGCTTCCCGTTCAGCCATCAGTGATAAACTCCCTCAGGAGGCTTCCCAACCTTTAGAACAAAGGCTTTAGTATCTCAAGCATACTGGAGGAAGCCTAATCACTATGCACAACCGTTGAAAAGGACTTTCGTCACGTTCCACTTTTGATTATAGTGGGTTGGAACACTTGGCGTCAAAGTTGTTTCTCACTTAGGTCGTTCCCTTCACACCAGCCAAAGAATGGCTTTAAGAGTTTTTCAACCCCTCGGGAAGGTAGGTCTACTAAAATATTTAATGCAATAAACACTAAAAGCGAGAGAGTGGTCTAGCTTTTTGATCACCAGTTAAGGGGAGAGAATATTCCTTCCACTTTCGCAACAAAGCAAACAAGTGTTCTTTTTAACCTTTTATTGCAATGATTTGGTAATATCTATATGGAGATGTTGCTCCACAAAAACATGGTGTTTATTTTATCCCTTCAAAGCAATGATTTTATGATCTAGTAAAGGAACCTGGTCAACAAAGCAAAACTTCGATGTGGTGTCAACAAAATAAAATCGGCAAAAGGGGAAGAACTTCCCTCTTTAACTTTGAATGAATTGGACAAATGAAGTTATTTTACCTTGCAAAATTTAAATTGATCCTTTTATGCACCAAAGGATGGTGAGGTTATTTTTAAAGCTCTTTGTTTGCAAAAATAAAAAGATTGTCTTGCTCTTTTTAGAGCCCAAAATGAAAATTTTTCTCCTAAGAAAGCAAGAAAGATGTTTTTGTTGTTCTTTTTACTTGTCCAAGATAAAGATGAGTTCAATTTTATTTAAACAAGAATCAAAAGACTTTAAATTTTTTACTAACTTAGCTCAGTTAGTAAAAAAAATTCAAACTATTGTAACTCTTAAAATAAAAAAGGAGCTCTAACCTGCAAGAAACTATCAGAAATCCTGTAAAATATCAATCAAAATAGTTAGAAAAACCTTGGATTTTTTAGGACTTCTACAAGTCTAAATTTAATCTCGGTTACAAATTGATTTTTTTGCCTTCTGTCTGTGATGCGCTACAGAAAATATCGTACATGCTATAGGATAACCAAGATGCGCTATCAGACAGACCGAAAGCACTGTACAATTTTCTGAATGCGTTGCTCTATTAAGTTCCCATGGCGAGACCTACAGGAAAAATGTTTAAAATTCTATGCGCTAAGGGATGGTTTGCACGCACTAGGAAATGAGTCCCATGCATCGAATAGTGAGCCAGATGCACTAGAATGTTAACTAGATGCGCTAAGGGATGTTCCCCATGCGCTAATTTTTGTTTCCTGCGTACCAGCAAAAGTGGTTAGATTCAGAAACCGATTTGATTAATGGGGTTATGCCCCACAGTGGGCACCAGAAATGTATGCGGGAAAAGCAGTTCAATGAAACTTAAAATGTGAAAATGTTCAAAGGGCTTGTCCACACACCCATGGGACTTCTTGGTGCAAGTTATGAAGTCATGAAGAATGACTCAACTTCCCAAGGTAGGTTTCATGGTTCTCTATCTCACAAGGTCCCTCAATCCAATACCTTTGGTCTCAAATCACTGAGCAAAGTGACTTACGGATGACGAATGCAAGAATGAGGGATGCTTTAATTTGATTTTAACATGAATGCATCCTATTTATTCATGATTCTACAAATGAGATAAACTAGATTATAAGATTACATGGTTAGTAGCAATACTATCCTAACATGGTATACTAGTTATATGATTTAAGATAATAATAATAGAAATGCTCTAAAATGATTATTAGATTAATTCCTATTACAAAGAGAGACTAGATGTATGCTAAAATTGAACATAAATGAGATACTAAAATCTTGGATATATATGAAAATGGAGAAATGAGGGCTCTATTTATAGGAAAAATAGGGCAATGGATGGTCAAGATTGTAGGAGTTTATCAAGGGTCGCGATTGAAAGTTATCAATCCATGTTTACAATTTTCACAAATGAAATGGTGACAATTGTCAACATAAGACTGCCTAAGAGGAGAGGTAAGAGGCATTAAATGCTTGAGAAGACCTCATGGTTACCTTAGAAGGTAAGGGTTAAGGTTAGGTTAGGGTTATCTAGTGGATAAAGCTTTTACCCAAGGGGTAAACTCTTGTGCAAGTGTTAAAGGAATAACCATGGTCAAAGCAATGAATGCTTGATGAGACCCCTGGGTTAGAAGAGGGTTGGTTTAGTTAACCATTAATGGTTTGAAGACTTTGGGGACAAATTTGTAAGTCCTTCCAAATTTGGGGGTATTCAACAAGTTATCTTGTTGAAGGCATAAAGGCTTTAATGCCTTTTGAAGACTTTACTCCAAATTTGAGAAGTGACCTCCTCAAATTTAGGGAAAGGGGATAATTGATGGGCTTAGGTTAATTGATTAGGATTAGATGGGTTCTAGAAGAATTTAGGAAGGGGGTTTAGGAGGCAAGTGGGAGATGTAGGATTTTGCAAGTGGATAAGGGATAATAAGCTTTAATTAAAATAAATTTCTTTATTTCAATTTGGTTGCAAGTTGGGGATATAAACTTTAATGTAAATAAAATGATTTATTCAATTAAATGATATAAAGGGCTTAAGTGAATTTAAATAAATAAATTGAATAATTTATTTTATTAAATAGAAGAATGTGGGTGATTTAATTAAATTAGATTTAACTAAATAGAGGAATAAGAATAAAATGAACATTAAATATTCATTTAGGAATATGGTCATTTTTATACGTCTACAGTGGTATATTGAATGCACTAACATTTGACTTGTCGAAAATATAAATTTTTTCTTTGTTTACATGTGTTCCATCACTTTGTAAGATGTAGGAGGATCATTTGATAATCCTACATCATGTTTACATGTAGTTTTGATTTACGACATCTCTCATTGTTTGTTGTTTATGGCCTATGAATTCTTAATGCTGAGGTGTCCCTCTTCTATTGTATTACGAGGTTTTCCTTGTATCAACAAGTATCTATTGATGTGTGATATGGTTCAACAATTGTATTACCAATTACCAATTTGGACTTGAGAACATCACTATATTAGTAACGGAATGTTTTGATCTTGTGGCTATGATGGTGAAAGGTTATGGAATGAAATTGTATAATAAAATGTAATACAATCCTAAGCATATTATTGATAGAGTGTTCACTAAAATATTGGAAAGTCTTTTTATAAAAATAAATAATTTGAAGGGGATTATTTGTGAAAAAAATCCATAAAAAGTTGAGAGAGATAGTAGGATGGACAATATGGATACGATGGTAGGAGTTGAGTTGAAGTGGAAGCTAAATGATTTCGGGTATAAATGATGTTTCAGTTATACCAAACACACAATGAAGATATAATAGATTTTATAATTTCCAAGGTTGTGAAACACATACATGATAAAAATATAATTTTTTCATCCCCTTAATGGTAAGAAGAATGTGATAATTAAGGTTATGGAAATTTTAGGAGGAGATAATTTCATGGAATATGTAAGGAAAAGAGTTTGTGAATAATTCCTCTCTAATAAATATTTATATTAGCTAACTACCAATTAAGAATGTAGAACGTTAGTACTAAGAATGGAGATGAAACTCAAATGACTAACTACTATCAATTAGCAAAAATGTCTAGCTGTACTATTGAGGACCATTTTCCCGTGAAAGAGGCACCCAAGATAGTTGTCATATTTGTAGTATCCCATTGAAAACATAGAAAAAGTGTAGGGGACTTGAACATATTAAATCTTTGTTCCCATAGAATGATTTGAAGTTTCAAGCAAAGTATATGGCTATGGGTATTTTAAAAAGGGAAAACAAACAAGGGAACAATCATACCTTGCTAATGTGATTGAATAGGATCTATTCAATGGTCTTGATTAAATTATTGTTGTAAGAGCACTAAAGCTCTAAAGAGGAACCAAGAATATGTACAATTTACTATCAACACTATTATGAAGCAAACTATTTTCACATGGTTTTGTTGGAGTTCTATGAGCTCTTGTCTTGGCTTCATTAACATTTAGAGTCAAATTGGCTATATATGCTATGTAGATTATTTGAACTTTTGAAAAAGACGAAATTTGCAATGCCCTGTTTCATCATATTTTTCTTAATTTTCCTTTGAATTTTTACATTAAAAAAATTATATATTATATAAAAATTCATAAACCCCAATACAATATTTGGAATAACAAATATACATTATAATGTGTATTAAAGCTTCGGTCAGATCGAAAATATAACGCACCTGTTGTAGCAGGCACACCATATAAGTTGTGTATGTTTTACAAAGAGTGCTTAAAATCTCACTAATTTATAATCCTTTCAAGTATTATAGATAGGCACTTTCTTGATTTCTCAAACACGTAACTTTTTGTGACACAAACAGCAAAAATCTGTTGAAACGTTTTATGTAGCTTTCATGAATCATATTTAAGATTTGATTAAACTGAATATGTATATTCTTCAATACAAATGGAATTCTATGTACTCAACATAGATGAAAGCTATATGGTTTATAAAATGTGTCAGTGATTAGTCAAAGGCGATAGATGATATTTCTCCCTGTCACCGCAGATCAGAAAAGTTGAAAAATATGTAAACGTCTCGTGAGTATCCATGGCAAAAAATCTTAATTAGGTGATTGGATCCAGAATAAATGTATTCAACAGCAACTAGGATCTGGAATGTTGCCTTTACAGTTAGGACACGAAGCTAATATCTCCACAATTTCAAGCAAATTATCAATGCCTGCATTTCTATTCAGTTTTTCCTTGAGCATTGGACGAGCAGAGACAGCGAGAGAAAACATAAGGTTGAGCACGAGCAGCAGTGCCATAACTTTCAGAAGCATCGATCTCGCCATACTAATTGTCAGAATAAATATTGACGTTTTGGGTTACAAATGAAGAAAGAAGAGACGAGTGAATGTTTAGCGAGATAGAGAGCGAAGATCGAGAATGGTGATGGATAAACAAGGTAAATCGTATTTATAGAGATAGACGGCGGAGTGTGAGTGTGTTTGAACAGGTCAAAATTTAAAAATGTTCAGTTAGGGCGATATTCAAAGTAAAACAATGGCGCGTTGAACTGCAGCATTTCAAGAGGCGGCAAAGAGACTTGGTCGTCTGCAGCATTTAATTAGTGTGGCTTAAGAGAGCATATTTGAATTTCTTTTAGATTGCATTTCTGGTTTGACCTTTGATGTTATTCAAAATAATGTTTAGTTTTGACCTTTTTTATTTTGTTAAGAATTACAAATTTATTAAAAAAATAGTTTATATCCATTATAAAGGGATGAATGAAGAAAAACCAAAAATGGAAGAGTGGATAAATTTTTAAAAAAAAATTAATATATTGAAATTCAAGTTTTTTTTAATGAGGATTTGGTTTAGAAGTTCTTCGGTCAAATTAAATTTGAATGTGATTCACCATTGAATTTTAAGTTCTTCCTTTATGAGGATTTGGTTTAGAAGTCTTCTGGTGAAATTGAGTTTGAATCCGATTTACCATTGAATGAATGTCTTCAAAGAGAAAGTGAAGCTTATGATAAGTACAATATTTGAAAGGATTAAATTTTAAAGGTAAAGTCTTTAGAACCCAATCATAATAATTACAATAAATTGATGGAACTTCTTATTGCGGATCTTAAAATCTCCACCCTTGGGGCGTTTCTTTTGTAATATTTTTTGTGTTCAAAGGTGAGCTAGTCATGGTTCTATTATTTTCATCATCCATTTTTTCCTAAGTGTATTGTTTGGAATCAAGATTCACTTTCCATTCTACTGCTTTGGTGTCTTGTTATTTTAGCAATGGTTCATTAAGTTGCATTTTCATGTATCTTGTGTCATTTATTAGTAGGCTACATCACTTTATCTCTTTATATCACCAATTCACCATTTCTATTTGCCCCTTCACTTACTAATATTGTTCTATTGATCTGAATAGTCTTTGTTGAGTTACTATTTTAATGAATTTTCAAATTTTGTTTACGTGTCGTTTTTGTTGTTGCATTTATGTTCCTTTATGTTTTTTTTTTCAAGACAAGTATTGTTAGAGCCATTATCCTCCCTGTGTTAAGTGTGCCTCCAATTGACATCCAATTGTATGATAGACAATGTCTTTATTGTTCATTATATGTCCTCACATTAACAAAATCATTTTCTATCTTACCAATAATAATGCAGTCGATAATTTGGTCCAAATTGTGCAACAGTTAAGGTCATGTCCTAACTGTCAAGGCAATATTCCAGATCCTAGATGTTGTACATAATAAAATAAATTACAGATTCTTTCCCAAGTAATTCAAGGTGGCTTTTATTTTATTTTAATTGAGTTGTGAATCGTATTTACTATACTACATTTGTTAATTGCTACTACCGTCGAATCTTCCTGCCCATGACAAATCCATTTAATTTTATAGGAATTAGACAACACTTTTATCTTACGAGCGAGCGAAGAATATCATTATGTTTATGTTAAGGTTATTGATGATCAAATAATAATTATTTTCTTATATGTTGGTGACATTTTATTTATTAGTAACAATACAAAAATGATTAATGATCTTAAAATTTTTTTTGGGCACATTTAATATAAAAGATTTGAGGGTTATAAATTGTATTCTTAGGATGGAGATCAATAAAGATTGGGTTGATAGAATTTAATTTTGGTTGAGGTTTAGTAAGTATGGTGATTTCATTTTGTAAAGGTTTAATATGAATTGCTAATTAGATAGTATTCTATTCTGAATAGATATTACGTTCAGTTTAGACATGTGTCCTAATTTTGATAAAGAATTGGTAGTTTTATATATCCAATGGTTTGCACTATACTAGATGTAGAGCAAGCATTTGAAGTTCTAAGCAGTTTATCACAATATTAAAGATGTCATTAATTCATTAGACATACAATGATTTGTTGATGCAAATTGGGTAGGTAGCTTGGATAGTCTAAGGTCAACTAGTGGCCATGTATTTACTTTTTTTGAAGGATAAATGAGCTGGATGACTAAGAGATACCCTACAATTTTGTTATCCTCTAAGAACATGATATGTTTATAGAGACTTGGTAATGGTATTGGTTTTTATTGTAGGATTTTAGACTCTTGAATGTTTTGAGTAATAATAGTAGGACAAGCCCATACCATTATATATCCATGAAGTGACACCTGGGATGCATGAGGCATGTGTAGCTAGTTAAAAATCCCCCACTAAAACCTACCAAAAAACTAGCAGGGACACTTGAGAGCTAGCACAAAAACTGAAAGACCAGCAAGAACAAAACTAGGAACAAAACACAGGAGAACATAAAAAACAACAAAACCACCCATGAAAAGAACAAAGGGATGGCCAACTACATGGGGGAACTTTTATCCTGCCAATCTTGGCATAAGATTAAAAATTTATCAGAAATGACACCTTTTTAGAGGACCTGAACCCAGAGCCAAAAGAAACCAGAGCTGAATTGGAGGTGACTTTCGCCATAGACTCTAAAGGACCAGCACCAACAATCATGGCCTCTGCCCACTTGTGCTTCTTCTCTCTTTTCCTATTGAGTTTATCTTGAATGGTTTGAATAGCCTGTAGAGTGGAGTGGTGCAAATTGTCTGCATTCTTATATGCCGAGTTACCCACCTCAAATTTAGAATTAAGGGCCTCTTGGGCATGCCAAACTTTTCCAACTCATCTTTTCTTCTAGTTATTTTCATCTTAGCATCCAAATCTTCAACTCTCCCTTTCATCTTATCACAGTTGTCCATAATACCAATGAAATCATTAGATGCCTTCC
This sequence comes from Cryptomeria japonica, assembly GCF_030272615.1. Taxonomy (NCBI): domain Eukaryota; kingdom Viridiplantae; phylum Streptophyta; class Pinopsida; order Cupressales; family Cupressaceae; genus Cryptomeria; species Cryptomeria japonica. Next base: position 842,532,002 of record NC_081407.1, on the reverse strand, counting down.
AGACTCTGTCCTCATCTGCACCCACAACCCAGGTATTAGCCTTAGCTTCAGCTTCAACAAGTGCCTCCAACTTGTTAATCTTTGTAATAACAACAAGCATCTACCCAAAAAGCCACTTGAGTAGGTCATCCTACATTTGCACATCATCTGCATATCCTTCACAAGCTTGGTGAGGACTATGATAGAGCTCAGGGCCTTAGTGGAGAGAGGGTTTGTCAGGGGGGAGGGAGGGTTAGCATCATTGACAACATTCTTGGTAGGGGAGAAATCGAAACCCGTGGTTTCAGAGGAGTCAAGTCAAACTATAGACAACACTATTTATCTTTCAATAATAAATTTGTTAAACTAAAAATATCAAAATTTATATCAAGGTATCTCCAATCTAGGTACTCGTAAGCTAGTTCTAATATTCTATAAGTGAGATCAATCAACATCATGCTATAAAATAATAACTTGATATTCAAAGATTCATTCAAACTCAACTTGAGATATCACAATTTTATGCCTACAAATTGAGATTGACTTGATCACTACTTTAGTTTGAAAGAAAACTCCATGGAAAGAAGGCCCTATTCTATCAATATTAGTAACACATATATAGGTATGCACAACATTGAAGTAGATATAGTGGTCACATTGATAAATGAAGAAAGATATGTAAAACACACAAATTAATGACAAAGAGCCTTAAAAGAATGTGAAAAAGTTGGAAGGATAACAAGATATATAACATGGAATGCACTAGATGCACTTTACCAAAAACTCAAGAAAGTATCTAGAATAATGCAACATGTCCCTATACTTACATTTTTGTTGGTATTCATGATGCATGTGAGGCTAGAAATAAACTGAAAGTTTTACCTTCTTCCACTAATGTACACTAATATTGCTCTAAACCTATAATAAGTCTTTGTATAAAATAGGACTAAACTACAACTTACATTATTTATCCAGGGTTTGTTTAGAATCACCATTTAGATAAAAAATGGATGGAAGATGAATGTTAATACATCCGAGTTTACACATTGAGAAAATCATGAATTATAACCATCCAGTGAACAAAATCATTGTATGTATAGTGCAATAAAATTGAGATTTTTAAAAAGAAAACACTACTTCATGAAATAGATAGGTTAGCTTATAAAACCAAGGAAAGAATTAATAGAGTCTTCCTTTCACTCTTTAGAAGAAAATAGTACAACAACAAGAACTTCCTCTATATGTTGTTTTCAAAATCTAACATGACAACCTCTTGGTTGCGATTCTTTCCTCCTTGTAAATTTTCTCCCCAAATTATGAATAAGAACTTTTTCTGAATTTCTAACTCAATTTTCATAGCATGATTCATGCATTCTTCTATATTGAAACCTCCTAAAAAGAGTTCTTCTTTGTAATTATTTAGTGCTTCATTAGGAATCTTTTTACTAATTTTATCCTCTATTAATAAATACATCTTATCGACTTTATTTATAATTACCATTGATACAATATATAAATAAATGCATTTAATATATCTAAAAAGTACATTAATTATTAAAAAAGAGAATAGAACGTACAAAATTTTTTAACCCTTCACCACATATAAAATAGAAACTCGTCAAGTGCAATCACTTATACCAATTTCCTATTCAGTAAAGAGTTTTCATAATAAAACCATGTTGTTAACTTTCAAATCTATATTGTCTCATCAACATCCCACCTCTAATAAGACTCTTTTATGTTCTCATTTTTGTATACAACCCTTTTCATCACAAGTGAACACCACTCCTCACACCCACCTATATGCTTTTGAACGTGTTAAATTTGTGACAATATGAAATTTTAAATTATTATTTTTATAAAACCATTTATATATCCTACAATATTTTCCAACACAAAATTTAGACAACCTACAACAAATTTTAATGTGAAATACAATGTAAAATTATGAAACAAATACATTAGCGTGAAGCTAGATGTCATGTTTGTAGTAGTCATTGAAAAAATAGAAAACATGTAGAGGACCATGGCACAAAGCTTTGACATATTAAATCTTGATTCTGAAAGAATGATTTGCAGCTTCAACCAAAGCATCAGGGATAACTTTAAGAACCCTCCTCCCCCCCGAGAATTTGTGTAAATTCCTGGTGAATCAAACATTATTTTCGGGGGGAAATTTTCATATTGACGGCGAATTTTTTTTTAAAATAGGGAAAAAAATTATTTTGTATTGGCGATTTTTTTCTAGGGTACGAAAATTCCATTAATTTTTGGCGAATAATACCTTTTTCTATGGGGAAAATATATATTGTGGGAGGCAATTTTTTTTTGTTAAAAGGAACAACTATATAATTAATGGGCGAAAAATTTTACTTTGAAGGAAAAATTATTTAAATGTATTGGCAATTTTTATCTATCGTTTGAAAATTAGTTAATTTGTTTTGGCGAATATTTATTTATTTATGGAAAAATATATAATTTATTGGCGATGTCATGAATTCATTGCAATTAATAGAGAACACACATCACATCACATCAGTACATCATATTGAGTCTAGACTTTGCATGATGTATCAATAAGCGCAGCCTCTTTGACACGTGAAGGGTGACACATATCTAAAATCTATCAATGATTACCATTTGATGATCGTAGATCAATGGCTGAAGCTTTATTTTGGTCCAATTTTTTGAAGAGAACATAGCTCACTAGAAAGTGCCCAGAATGGAATTGGATTCAATAGACACATATCAAATGTCACGAATCATGATCGATAATTTCATTCATTTAATATATATCTATTCACTAATTGCAATCCACTAAGTCCCCATGACTTCCAATGTGATACTTTCCAACTTGGTACTAGTTTATAGCTGTTTCCATTTTCGCACAATAGTGCATTTATGGGAAAGATTTACAGAGATATGAAAGATTTAAATTTTTTTAAAGCAATTAATACGGTTAGAGAAGTAATTATTACAATCAAGAGCTTCAACTATTTATATACAATCTCTGCTTCTTTCATCTTCAATTAGCCTTTGCCATTTGGTAGATAAATCATCGGAGCTCACGGTATTTAAATTATTCCTCTAGTTTAAGTTTATAGGGTCAAGTTGTTTAATTTGTTAATCTGTTTTCTCAAGATGGACACTTCCATTCGCTTGAGAAGCATTTCTGTAGAGGACTGGAGGGCCTTTCTAGGCTTCGTTAGAGACCCATCCCTCCAATCAGTCTGCAAAGAGGCTGGGTCGTTCACCAATGAGGTTGTGCGGATGGTGTTGGGTAGAGAGTTTCTACGAAATGAAAAATAGATACCGTGTTAACATGGACATTACATCCTGGTTCTTAGCATCTCTTTTGGACCTCAGAGGAGACAAGGTGGATATGTTGATGCTATTGTGGAAGGTTTTTAAGGAAGACTTCCTTGGAGACGACATTATTGTTGTCGTCCTTATAGAAGTAGGGGTGGGGATCCCTTGGATGAGTGAATTATCCAAGCTTCTCCTCCTTGACCAAACAGTGCAATAGGCCAGGAAATCATTTCTCCTGGACCTGAATGTGGAGCACTTGACGCGTCATAGGAAATGGGTGCAGATTGGCAGGGACTTCCTCCAGAAATGGTTGTTCCTAGATGACTTTCCAAACTACATGTGGATAGAAGAATTCTCTTAGCTTATGTTGTCTGAAGAATTCTACATGGAAGGAGGGCTAGATTCTTAGGGAAAAATTTTAAACCATCCACTACTTGTGCCCTAGCCCCGCCCCCCTGGGCCCCTAGTAGTTTTTTTCCCTATGTCCTCGAAAGCTAACAGGCTCAATGGCTCACTCATTTTGGCTTTTAAGTTTTTGAGGGACTCAAGTCTCAGACATAAAAATTGTAAATTTCCAAAGCATAAATATTAACGATAATTTTTCATATTCCAGTTTGTTTCAGTTTGCCTCTTAGAGTCTTATGGATATAAAAATGCTTTCTATAATTCTATTTCATTTTTATTAATTAATTTTTTTTAAATGCTTTTTGTATATGAGATACGTTATTTCAATTATTTGTTAAACAATGGAAATAAATTTAATAGTGTGATCTCTTTTATGTAATGCTTCTTCCTTTATATTTAATATATAAAAAAAAAATTCAGTTTGTTCCATTAATTATTTGTACATTGATTATGGTTGATTATAATTTTATAAATATATAGTTAAGATTTGAACTAAAAATCCAACTTACTTATATTAAATTTACTTATTTTAATTATATTAAACTTACTTATTTTAATTATATTTTTAGTCTTTATTTATTTATTAAATTAAAATTTATATTACACAAAATTTATGTTGAACTTTTATATATATTTTAAAACTATTTTTTAAAATTATATATCGTAAAAATATTTTTAAAGAATTTTGATAGACTTTAAATTAATACACTAAATTTATGTTGATTTTTTATATATATTTTTAAACTATTTTTTAAAATTATATATCGTAAACATATTTTTAAAGAATTTTGTTAAAATTTAAATTAATATTTTAGATTTAATATTGAATGTTTTCTTTTTTATATTAAACTTTTACCTTTCAAATTGTATATCAAAATTTATATTTTTATTTAGTTATTTGTTTTATTCTAGAAACTAAGTTCCATGTTTTATACTATTTTTTAATTTTAAATTTTTATAAATAATATTAACATTATATTTAATAGTTATCTCAAACTATTGCACATCTTTAAAATTTAAATGTCTCTTATTATGGGACCGACGACATCTGACAACACTCAATAGGTACCATCGTCCGTTGGATGAGCAAAGATCAATGACTTAGGGTGGATTTCAGCCCAAATGTGGGAAGTGAACACATTTGTGAGAAATTTGCCCAAAATTGAACATTTTAAATTTTATTAAATATAATTAAGTCTATAAAGCTCTTTTTCAGGTAGAAGTTTAAAATGATTAAATAGACTTAAAAAACAGACCCGAAAAGTGACGCGAGTATGGTGACTTGCCAAAAAAATAGCAAAAGTCATCAGACCCACGACATCTGACAATAGGTACCATCGTCCATTGGATGAGAAAAGATCAATGGCTTAGGGTGGATTTCGGCCCAAATGTGGGAAGTGAACACATTTGTGAGAACTTCGTCCAGAATTGAACATTTTAAATTTAATTAAATATAATTAAGTCTATAAAGCTCTTTTTCGGGCAGAAGTTTAAAATGATTAAACAGACTTAAAAAACAGACCCGAAAAGTGACATGAGTATGGTGACGTGCTCGAAAAATGGCAGAAGTCATGGGACCCATGACATCTAAAAATAGGTACCATCGTCCATTGGATGAACAAAGATCAATGGCTTAGGGTGGATTTCAGCCCGAATGTGGGAAGTGAACACATTTGTGAGAACTTCGCCCAAAATTGGATATTTAAAATTGAATTAAATATAATTAAGTCTATAAAGCTCTTTTTCGAGCAGAAGTTTAAAATGATTAAATAGACTTAAAAAATAGACCCAAAAAGTGACACGAGTATGGTGATGTGCCTGAAAACTAGCAGAAGTCATGGGACCCACGACAACTGACAGCAGGTACCATCGTTCATTGGATGAGAAAAGATCAATGGCTTAGGGTGGATTTTGGCCCGAATGTGGGAAGTGAACACATTTGTGAGAACTTCACCCAGAATTGAAACATTTTAAATTTAGTTAAATATAATTAAGTCTATAAAGCTCTTTTTCTGGAGGAAGTTTAAAATGATTAGACAGACTTAAAAAATAAACCCGTAAAGTCACACGAGTATGGTGACGTGCCCAAAAAATGTCAGAAGTCATGGGACCCACAACATCTAACAATAGGTACCATCTTCTGTTGGATAAGCAATGATCAATGGCTCAAGGTGGATTTTGGCTTGAATGTGGGAAGTGAACACATTTTTGAGAACTTCGCCTGGAATTGAATGTTTTACATTTAATGTCCTCAAAATTTATACTGAAGTAATGAATGTTTTGTCCTTCGACATTGAATAGTTATTAATAATAATTAATAAAATTACAACATGCTTCTAGATATTTTGCCCTTTAGGTATTACTTTTGTACTTTTCAGAGTTTTGAAAATAAGAGACTCGTAAATCATAATTGTATTTCATTTCATGGACAAACCTATAAATCGAGGGAGACTCAAAAACAACTACTATATTGAGGAATGCAAGTTGCAACAGGGACTGTTTGCGCCAATCTAGTGAAATAGAAATTCTAGGTAAAATCTAGACCACCTATATCCCGCCTTTTTTTCTTTTTTTAATCTCGTGGTCCAATTTGAGGGTTAGCATTTTTAGGTTTTTATCTAGCATTATTTTGAATTATTAACAATAACAATGATGGGGAAAATAGGAAGTAGTAGTTCAATAGGAAGCCAAGTGAAAAACAAAATGTACCTAACCGAACTGGTTAAAACACCAGGTTCCACTGATGAATACAATGATATTTATGACCCTGCTATCCATGGTGAAAAGCGTATGATAGATATTAGATATGTATTGTCTAGTAAGGTGGTAGATGCATGCAAGGCAAAAATTTACTGTTTTCAACCGAGTGTTAAAACAAAAAACATATAAAATCGCATCGTGGGATGCTTGATTGGGAAGCATGGTGTTACCTAAAGTGTTCCCTTGCCCTGATTTTGTCATGGTCTGCACCGAAAATTATGATGAAGATAAAAAAGCAATTGTCAATAAACATACAAAAGAGGAAATTCTATCCATAAACAAGGGACAATTTGTTTGTTTGTTGAACCTAGGATTTTAAGCCCAAAACTCAAACGTCCAAATTGACCTTGGAAAGCTGGCAGGGAATTATGAGAGTCTTGATACAAGTCGTAGAGATTCATTTATCAAAGCTCTAATAAAGAGTGGTACTGGTATTGTGTTGGATCAGAATCATAAGCCTCCTTATGATTCTAACATTTTTGTTCCATGGGTTGGGGATACTATTTCCTTGCTATTGTTTTGCTTGGGATTAGAAAATGATAGGGAAGTGGGTGCGATCCTTCTTGAAATGATTTATAATATCCATTGTGTAGGTCAGCCAGTAAGATATAATTTTATTGAGCACATTGTTTAATCCATGCAAAAACAATTACTAATGATCAAAAAGGGTTCCTGTAAGACATTTAGGATCTCATCCTACTTGTGCTATCTAATTCTATCCAAGTATTGTGCAATATTTGAGACCAACAAGATTGAAATTGTGAACTATAAGATTGATGAGAAGACTGGGAAGAGGACAAAGTGTCCAATATATGAATGGACACCAAAGATAAGGATGCATGATAACAGAAAGAACTACAACCATTTTGTAGACTTCTTTTTGGCACCAATGTATAATGAAATTACAAGCACTCCAATGCCTAGGTTGCCTATGTCTTGTAGAGATTGCATTCAACTCGGAAGTCAAATAGAATTGGCTGACTAGTTCTTCATGGAAGAATTCACTATGTTAAGGTTTTACGGATCAATAGTAAAACCATACAGACTTCCAATACATGTGATGGAGAGGGTATTTGCATTGGAGTATGTACGACAATTGGAGAGCATAGATAGGCACTTCCATGGTCAACAAAAGAAGAGAATATTTCCTTCCTTGCCTTTCTCATGTGGAGGGTTCACATTTGAGAGAAAAGAATTCAATGTGGCACATGCTTTTTTCATAGATTTTAACTTTGGTGATGAGGGTCTCTAGCAGTATGATCCAATCGATGTAGTTCAAGCAAGGCTTAATAAAAATAGGAACTCTTCAGTGTTATGTCAACATGAAAGTAAACCATTGCTAGAAAAGCTTAGAAACATGGACTCCTAGGATGAGGTTAAAAAAGAGATGGAGAAAATTGCGGCTGACAATAACATTTCAACAGAAGAAATTTCATCACAAATTATGGCATTGCACACACAAAGGACAACAGAGGAGGATCAGGGCATCCAAAATAGGAGGTCCTATAATTTCAACCAAAAATCTGCTAATCCATCTAAGAAATCTATTCCCAAACCAATTTTGCAAGAATGTAAAGGGAGTTTTTGGACTCAAACCAAAATAAATGATTATTGGACTATGAGGAAGAATCTCGGTGAACCAAAAACCAATCTAGAATTTGAGACCATCGATGAGGATGGAGAGTTTAGCAAATTGTGGAATATGGAGCATCCCACAATAGCATATGACAAGAGTAAAGATGATGATGAGTATGAGGTTGAGCCCAATCCAACAACTACTACAGTCCCTAAAATATTAGGTGTAGTCAATGAGTCCATAAAAGAAAAATATAGCAAAGGGGCAAGCATTGTGGAAAAAATGGGTTTTGAAGGTGGTGGTCTAGGTGCCAGAGGAGAGGGCATTTGGTATCCACTTTAGGTACAACTTCCATCAGAGTCAAAATCAAAATCTCCTGTTAAACCAATCATTGGACTTGATTCTTCAGATTCATCATGGATAGGTACTACTCATTACCCTCAAGGTCCACCTACATTTGTTTCAGGTTCAAATCAACAACCACCACCACATCATGGTATTCCCATTGGTGGTGAATCAAGTGCCACTACCACAGGTGGGGAATCTGGGGATAGTATTCCCATTATTGTTCAGTCAAGTGATGTTGTGATTGGTGGGGTTGGCATGGGTACTACTACAGATACTAGTTGTCTTGTTGTTGGACAAGGGCTACAAAAAAATATATCTCGCAAGAGGCCACTAGTGATAGATAATCATATATTCAGAATCCTATATCAAGTGTCACTGACACTACAAAACAATCATTTGCAGCTTCAGATCACACACCTAAAAATATTATGAAAACTACACATGAAAGTTTCAGTGGGAGTGGGACATGATTAGGAATTATTGTTGGTAATCCTCGTCAAGCATTAGTTAAAACCATAGGAATAAGTGGAACTAGAGCCTCTGGTATTCCTATGTGACCTTTCAAACATTTGATTGCTTCATCAAGCCCAGATTTTCAATTTCGTGATTACTATGAAAAATATGAACACACAAGAAAATCAAATAAAGAAAAAAAGAAAGCATTTCATAGGGTTTCCTTGACTGAAGTTTTACATGAATAGGCTACAAGGAACAATGTATTTCCAACATATGACCCACATAAAGATATGATAGAGTTCATGGTTGTTATGCCCCCAGCCACAACTAAAGATAAAAATCAACCACACAGTCAGATAGATCCCTCTGAATTTCAAGTTAGCACCATCCAAATGGATTTTTCCAAAGTACATAATGTGGACAAAATTAGTGTGTCAAAAATGACTAATGAAGTGGTCTACACTTAACTGCTAAAGGTGGAGAGACAAAAAAATAAACTCGAGAAATAAATAGAAAAGTTATAGGTAGACCTGGCAAACGAAAAAATCAAGGAGGAAAGCAGCAGATAAAAAGTGCAAGGATTTATAGAAAAGGATAAAAATTTTGGGCTCTATAGTAGAAATTGATGAGCGGGAGAAGATGGATGCAAAATTGAAGGACCTAATAGAAAAACTAAGTGTTTGTTGCTATCGAAATGAGAAAAATACAGGACCTATTAGATTGTGGGAAGGAAAAAGAAAAATATTTGTAAGAGGAAGTAGAGGAAGAAGAAAAGAATGTGCACAAATGAAAGAAGACTTGCACAATGCAAATGATAAAATAAAAACTTTGGAGGATAGATTAAAAGGTAATATGAAAAATACAACGAAGTATATACAAGAAAACATTTGGCAGAAAATAATATAGAGTGACAAGTTGTGTGAATGGTTTGAATTGAATGAAAGTCTGAGAGTAATTTATATGAAAATCAAAGGGCACTTTGAGAAGAGAATGCATGCATATTCAAAAGAGGATATGGCAAAAAAGTTTCTACAAGTAGTCTACAGTTCCAGTGACAGCTACTTGGCATCCAAGGGAATTAAGAGCCGCATTGATGCCACAGTTAAGATATCATCTATCATTCAAAAATACCAGAAACTAAGGGAAACATCAGAAGTTATGGAAAATTGTGGAAAAAATATATTGAAGCTACAAGAAAAGAAAAATAATTTGATTAAACTTGGTTTGCCTAAGACTGTTGACCCACCAAATAAATTCATTGGAAAAGAAGCTTACAAAAAAAGCATGGAGATAAAAATGAAGTCTGATTTAGACTTGCTTCCTAAGGACACAACTCCCCAAAGCTTTTTGGAATTCATCCAACCATTTACAACTCTAAATTTGGTATTGGATGAAACATTGATGTCAAGTCAATCTTCTAAATATGGAATGTTGACAAAATTGTAGTTGAATTTCCATAGTTTATAGAATATTGACCTTCCATTAGACGAAGAGTGGAGCACCCTACAAAAACTGGCATAGAAATCTTAAGAATCATAGTATGTATTGCACAATTTAATTCTTTTACTCTTAATTTCAAGGTTTTATGTTTTTTCTGTTTGGAATTTGGCATTGCTTGAAATAACTCTGTTTTGTGAATAAGAAAAAACTAGCACTCGCTATTGCTATTTTGCTAATCTAGCCTATGAATCTATTATGCACAGTGAAAAACTTTAGCCAATAAATTTGTATTCTAAAATTCTCCCTTGCTTTAATATTTATGCATTTCTCTTTTTCCGATTTCTAGGTTTTAGGCACTGCTATTATCTATATTTAATTTGCCATGGGGTGAATTAATATTTAATTTTGAACTCTATTTTTTGAATAGGAGACATCAGACATGTAGCAGATGTTAAATTGCTAATATGGCCTGTGATGGCCATATAAATTTGTGCTGAGTTTTTTATTTTGATTTTGAGTCTTCACATGTTGCAAACTTGCAATTCAACCAGAAGCTGTTGTTGCTTCCTTGTTTCTATAAAAGGGAATTCAGGGTCATTTGCAAAGGGTTCTGAAACTTTGTATTCACTTTTGCATGGACATTGGAGAATCACACATGAGCTGTTGTTTCTCTCTTGTTTTTATAAGAGGGAATTCAGGGTCATTTGTAAAGGGTTCTGGAACTTTGTATTCACTTTTGCAATTTGCATGGAGAATCACACAGATTGGTGTATTACTATTGAATGAATTGTATCATATGGCTATATTTTGAAAGAATTAATGAAAATCTAAGTTCTCGACATGTGTATTACTATTGAATGAATTGTATCATATGGTTCTGAAATGTATCACACAAATTTGAGACTCAAACATAGCTAAATAAACAATAAACATCTTCGTATCAATAAACACATTATGGTCTTTTTTTTATTATGCTATTTTAATATGCAAATAGAAAGTTGAAAAATTTAATTACAAATCAATATTAAATTCTAATTGCAAAAAGTAATATTGATGAGAATAAGATTAATAAATACCAATCTCTTACAGTTGCCATTCATCCTCATCAAATTCAAAGTTTTCTTGATTCTTGTCTGTGGTTTCTTCACTCTGAGTCTGCATCCCTTCATTGAACTGCATCTTAATGGTACTAGTAGGTCCAGTACATGAGTCGATAGTCCCATTGGCACTTTGGTTTGAAGTGTTGCCCAAACCTCTTCTTTCACATTTGGACCTCCATATTTGCAGTGCCCTATCGTAAGGAAACGTGTGGACATCATACCTAGATGTACAGAGCTTCAAGCAATTTTCTAAATTTTTTGTCTAGTTTGTTTCTTAGCTTTGATTTTAGGAACTTCAAAGCACTAAAAACTCTCTCATCTTCCACTGAACCCAATATCATGGTAAGACATAAATCAACAAGCTTCAAATATTCTGGCATTGAATCACGCAACGTTGCGTTCTCAGCTATAATTTTCCAAAGCCTTGTTGTTGATCCCTCTTCGTGGGGTTTCTCCATTTTGCCATATTGTTCTCTCATAGTGTATGCAAAATAAGATGATTTCTCTCGAAGATGAGTTTCATATAATATTCCATTTATAGTTACTCCATTCAATTCTCTGGATATGCAAAATTATTTTTATCAAAATCAGTAGCTTACTTTGAAAATCAGATGCAATGATGCGGCTCCAACAATGAGGAAACACAATAGACATGGCTTCAAGAAGGTTGTCAGGAGGAAATATTCTTCTAATTTGTGAGGAAAGATCATACGCTATTTTCTTCACAGAAGTAGTTACAGTTTCAACAATCTTGTCAAAATCTTCCCTTGTAACTCTTGCTAGTTGCTTCCTGGGGCGCTTTCCTGGTTCCTCGGGATCGACCATGGCATAGAAGTGCATTGGTATCTCAACTCTTCATACATTGGTACATACCTCCCCGTCTGCACCGATTTGTAAAAAGTTATCAGGATTGTTCAAATTTGTGAGTGTCTGCCACTTAACAAATTTTTCATTAGATAGTGTTGGTTGATTTTGATAGAGATTGTCGAGGGTCATGCATGTCATCTTACGTAGCGTAGCATATTCTGCAATATACAAAGCTCTTTTTTGGGTTGTCTTCATAATATTCCTCATTTCCTCTAGCATGGGCAGAAGAGCTGCTAAAATTAAGAGTGTCTCTAAATTACTTAACCTCCGAAGAAGGTCAAGAAATTTTGGTTGATCTAATTCGTCACAAGTTGTGTGAAATAGTCCAATCAAGGATGGATATTCTAAAAATGCTTGATGCGCTGGACCATCCAAAGAGATCCATCTAGTATCATTATCCTTGAGAAGCTTGTTCCCATAAGTTATTCAATCAGCAAAGTGTTGAAATTCCATAAATTGCTTGGGACTTCGACAAAAGTGTGAGTAGAGCTCTTTGATTAAAATTTCAATTTTTTTAACTGAAGAAAGCTTGCTCAGAATTCCAAAATCTAGATTCATTCTGTGATCCATGCAGTGAATTGCAGTAATGTACAGTGCAAATGAAGTTTCAATCTTTGTACAAAGACCGTTCCTATGACCTTGCATTACTGAAGCTCCTTCTGCTCCAACACAAACCAATTTTTTAGCTACCGTCATATCATCCATACCTCCATATTCAATTAAACTTCCCTTTACTAGTTGAAATTTTTTTCCACTATAGCACTCTCCTTCATTTTAGCAACAAGTAGTAGATGAGGTTGGTGGGTATGATTCTCTACAGTATAAACATGCATGCATACCCATGAAGTATTGTCTACTGTCGTAACTTCGTCTAAAAAAAATGCAATAAAGTTTGACTCTCTTATTTTTTCCTTTACATCTTCTTTTTCAACCTCAGCAAGACAACTTGCCCATTCCCATCCATAGTTTACTGACCAATGTCTATTAGGATAGTTAGTAACTTTCAAAAAGTTTAATAAACCACTAATTGATAGGAAATCTGTCATAGCACGCCCTCTGCTCAAAATACAAAAAACAACACTTAACTTAACAACTTTTCCTAGTTGTTTTATTTGCATTTCTTTTCCAAAACTAGCTTCAATAGAACCTTTAAGTTCAGTAGGCTTCATCTGTATTTTCTCATGAAAATAATACTCTTCGGCATTCCTCACATGCTTACATTCCTCCTTTGTTTTCCATCTTATCATTGATATTTCAACCCCGTCTATCATTTTTTTTTCATAAACTTTACCCATATGCTTTTCTATGGTGTCAAATTTTAGCTGCAACCTAATCTCCTTGTTATGTTTCCTGCATTCTATTGGAGGCTCGCCTTCAATTGGATTCTCCACTGGTTCAATGAATGGATACTTTGATGCCCAATTAATTTGAAAATTCCTCACTAACATATCCAACCCCTGATCCTTTTTTGATTGTGGTTCACCCTTTTTTGATATGGCTTTTCTTTTCCCCTTCCGTGCATTATCATCAATGGCATTATCACCCAAGTCGATTATATCGTTCCGGCTAACTTGGGCATCTACCAGATAATCTTCTTCAAGATCATCCTGATCTGAGATATCAAGTTTGCCGCTGTATTCAATATGCGGTGTAGGTGGCAAATTTTGTACTTGTACTTGTGATGATGTACCTTCCCAATTTTCACCACAATCTTTTCCAATGCCAAAGTACAAAGACAATGTTCTTCTTTTTGTTGGCCTCTCATGGCCTTCCCCATATTCAGGTTTCCTATCCCTCTTCCTGTTCAACATCTCCAACGAAATAAAGGCTCCCAAAAAAATATCAATTTGTTGAAGAAGCAATAATAGACAATAATGTATAATATATGTTTCATTGGCCCTACGACCTACAATCTAGATGTCTGGGGTCTGAATGTCCCCCCTGAGTCCTGACTACTTGACAGTGATGGGTCGCCACTGAATAAAAATGAACTCAACAATGCAAACAAATATAGATAAATTTAGAATAATATTATAACACTTAAAAAATATGATCGCTCACCTTTAGGTCACTAGCAGTCGCCAATGCAGTCAACAACAATGATTTTCCTTGGTCTAAAACTTTGCTATTGATTAGAATTCGGAGCTTAGAACCCATCAGATTGTGTTGAGATAGATATGATCTTTGCATGTATTTATACCAATCCCTATATGGCGAATTCCGCAGGAATTTTATATGGTATACAAATATTTGGCGAATCTCGCGTAACTATAACACGACTTATGTAATTTTCGAGGCTATTATAGGTTGTCCAAATACGACATGTAATTTTCGAGGTGGTTATAGGTCATCCAAATAATTGGCAAATACAATATAGTTGGCAAAAGTTGGGGTGAATGGAGACACGTGTTGCTAAAATGTCGTGCAAATTGGGTCCTCTTGGCTATAGGCGAATTATGGTCGTCTATTAAGGAAACCTCGGAGAGTGTAGGCGAAAAAATTAAATTTACCGTGTGTCCACCGTATCAATTATTGGCGAAATCATCGCATAGAAACATTTAATTGCATAAAACATATGGCGATCGGGACGTGGCTTTGACGGAAATTGATAATGTTCTAGCGACATGGCCACCCCCAGTTGGTACAAAATATTCGCCATTTCCCAAATCGCCGACGTGAAAAATTCGCCATTGGTGAATATTCGCCACTAAAGTAATCTCTGCAAAGCATACGAGTATGAATGTTTTTTCTAAAGAGAAAAACACACAAGATAAGCATACAACATATAAGGAAACAATCATGCCTTCGTAATATGATTGAATAGGGCCCATTTAAAGACCTTCAATAAATTCTTATTGATATGTATGTGTGCTAAGTAGATAATTAGAACCTTTGAATAAGATGAAATTTTCAATGTCCGGTGGATCATTATCTTTTTACTAATTTTTCCCACCTTTAAATTCTAACGTTAGAAAAAGAAAATAATTTCTTAAACCTTAATAATAACAAATCTGCATTATAACGTGTACTACAGCTTGTATCAGATCCAAACCATAATGCACCTGTTGTAAAATGTACACCGGATACGTTGTATATCTGCAACAAACAGCGCTTAAAATCTCACTAATTTATTATCCTTTCAAGTATTATAGATAGACGCTTTCTTGATTTTTCAGATAAGCAACTTTTTGTGACACCATAGAAAAAGTCTGTTGAAATATGTATATTCTTGATTTCCGATAGCACAAATTAAATATTACGCAATCAAGAAAGATGAAAACGGTTTGGCTTATGAATTGTGTCAGTGATTAGTGGAAGGGGATAGATTATATTTCTCCCTATCACCGCAGATCAGAAAGGTTGAAAAATATGTTAATTTGTCCTGAGTTTCCATGGCGTCCAAAATCTTGATTATGTGAGTTAGGACCAGAATAAGACTATGCACCCTTGTTTTTATCTCTTGCAGCAATTAGGATCTGGAATGTTGCCGGCACAGTTTGGACACGATTTTAACATCTCCAGAATTTCAACCAGATTATCGACGCCCGCAATTGTATTCAGTTTTTCCTTGAGTATTGGACGAGCTGAAACAGCGAGGCAAAATATAACGTTGAGCACGAGCAGCACTACAATAATTTTGACAAGAATCGATCTCGCCATACTAACTGACAGAACAAAAGAAATCCGTTTACGAATGAAGAAGGAAACTCTTTGTGAATATGTTGCGTGATACAGAGCAAAGATGGGGAATGGGTATGGATAAAGCGAGTATATTGTATTTATAGACGGAGTGCAAGCGTTTGAATAAGTCAAGATTGACATTCTGTGTAAAATGGTGATATTCAAAGTAATACAATGGAGCTTTGAATTGCAGCATTTTAAGAGGCGGCAAAGTAGAATTTCTTATAGAATGCATTTTTGGTTTGACATTTTCTCTTTTCAAATTGATGCTATTTATTCAAGGAATTATTTATGACAAGACAAGTTACAAGAATATGCATAAATCATGGAAACATACTCAATTTTTAAAACTATCTATATTTGGTTAAGTAAATAGTGTGGAAAAATAAAACACACATGAAAATTATTCAAGCATTGTAAAAATAATATATAATTTTAAAATCCTTTGAGTGCAACTTAGGGAGACAAAATAAAAGAAGATAATAAAGTAATTTTAAAGTGTTAATCAAGATATCTAAAAAATTCTCCTCTATAGGAAAATAATGTAAGCACACAATTCTTGATAAGATTTTAAGTTATGTACATGTGGATCTATTTTTTACAATGATTCTACATCATGTTTTTATAACAAAAATTAGTAAATGACCTTGGGGAAAACCAAAATTTGACATCATGATAAGAGTAGAATGGGAGAATTATTTGTTTTGTACTAGATTATTATATGAAATCTCTAGAAGATGGAGAGGGAGTACAAAGGAACAAGGGTTTTGGGAGGCAATGCAGAGGAAGGTGAGGATGGGGATCCAAACAAGGATGGTGATTTTCCTCTTTCAATTTGGCTCAGGTGGTTGCCTTCATTGGGGGATTTTATGTTGTGGCTCATGGCAGTTGCTAGAGATGGCTTTTGCTTGATGAGGATGGGGGTACTGATGATTATGGTGGTGTTGAAGATCCTAGTGATGTGCCCCTGTTTCTTCCTTTCTTGGGCAGAGTTTTTGGGGGCTCATCTTTCATGGGCTTCAGTCTTCTCCTAGTTCTGTTACATTTTGGTTGGACCTTTTGTGGTTGTGGACTCGTGTGTTGTGTTCTTATCATTGTGTTGGATTCCCTATTTCTTATTTCTATAGATCCTTGTTGTGGTTGTTGTGCTTTTTGCCTCCTTGTGTGGTTTTCTTTGTTCTACTCCTATGCTCACCTTGTCTTTTCTTTTGAGCAGCTTTTTTGGTGTTAGGGTTTTTGGTGGCTTTGTTATTTTCATGGTCAAGAAGTTGCTAGCAGTTTTCAAGGGCATACATTGGTCATGGTTTATTTTTTGTTAGGGTTTTGTTCTCTTCGGATTGTACTCATCCTTGTTGTTGCTTGATGTTCTATGATTTTTCTTCTCAAGTGGGATTTTGTTGGTCTAGGCTAGGTTCTTCCTCGTGAGGCTGCTAGTGAGGTGGATCTTTCTCTTGTTGTCTTGGTGAGTGTTTGGCTCATGTTTCTCTCCTCTTCCTCTTTCACAATTCATATTGAGGTGGAGGAAATGCTTATGGAGGTGGTGTTTTTCGTGGTGAAAGTGGTTGATTATAGCTCTATGTGGTCTACTTTTGTCTCTAGCTACTTACTTGTGGGGTTGAATCAATTATGGCTCTTCCAGCTATTGGTTTTTTCTCTTCTACTCCAATTGAGGTGGGTTCCTTTTATATTGAGGTGGAGAGGAGTTACACTGAAGGAGAGATGACTTTATGCTATAGATTCTTTGTTGGTTTCAACATGATGGTTTTGGGAGCCACGTCAAAACCCAATCTAAAGGTTTGGGTAGCCTTTAAAAACCCCTCAATCCTTGTCTTGTATTTTTTGTGTGTATCAAGCTCAGTTATTTCTAGATTGTTCTTTAAGGTTTTTCTTTATGAATCTAGTTATTATTGTATTGGGAGCCTTGCTAAAACCTAATGATTAGGTTAAGAGTGCCTGAAAAAAACCATTGAATCTTTATGCAGGTTAAGGTTGTTTTGGTTAATCCCTTGGACCTTGGATCTATTATTAAAAGGTAATGTGATCCTTGTCAAAACCCATGTTTCAGGTTATGGGAGCCTTTCAAAACTCTTATCTCTTGTGCTGTTGACATCTCTTGTCTGATGGCTTAGACCTAGTGGTTGGCTTTGCTTATTATTAGCTACCTTACTAATGTTTGGTTGATGGTTGGATGTTGTTACTCTTTGTTTGTATCTTTTTGTAGCATTCTACTTGTGGGTTTTGGATTCCCAATTATTCCAAAGGGTTTCGAGTCCCTTCAAAACCTATTGTAATGGGTTTCAAGTCTCCCAAAATATTGTTTTATCACTAATCAAAAACTATTTAGGATAAGGTCACTTAATTGTGTCAATTACTTACATTCCCATGTCATTTGCACATAATTACCAACTATCTAGCTAAAATATGAATCAAATATATACTAATTTATTTTGTATATAATTTCCATTTATCTAGTCCAATTTCAGTTGCACTCATCTCACTAGTTACTCCCACCTATCATCTATGTATAACATTAGTTATCCCTATCCATTAAGCCTTATGTTTTGATTGATTAAGTAGGTAAGGACATTTATCACAAGTTATAATGAAAGATCCATCAAAAACTAATGAGCCAAACAATGCTCACAACTAGAAAGAAAATAAGACTAAAAATATTTTAGACTAAAACCTAAATAACAATAGTTAACAAGAGAACAATTCATAAAATTAGACTAGCCTGTGGGCCATAGCTATTAGTATCATAAACAACAATATAGTCAAAACAAAAAAGGAGAACTATAGCATAAGAGAAAAAATTGTTTTATAAGATTCTAGTTGCTAGTAAAGGAATTTGGGGATTCCTCCCAAGCCTCTCTTTTTTTCTTTGTGATCCTTATTATTTTCTTGTCATATATACTTGTCCCATTCCTTAAGATATTTTTTTTATCTTTGAACTACTTGGAACAAATCCCATGACAACTTTATCCATCATATCATTTGTGATGAAAATTATATCATTTAGGCCTTATTCAAACTTGTTGCACTTTTCACATGGTGTGTCTACTATAGTCTCTCCTCAAGATTTGTCATACAAGTATAAACTTGAACAACTTTTTCTTTAGAGAGAATGTCCATATTCACCCTTGGTTTAGTATTATCATTCTCTCCTTCTCAATGATAGCTAGTATCCTAATTTTAAACAAACTCTCTATCATCATTATTATACTTATTACATTTTTCTTTTTTCTCTTCTTCAATATTATTCTTTCTATTATTACTATCTTCTACTTCCACATAATCTTCATCTTCCTACTTAGTGTACTCCCCTTCTTGATCATCCTCGCCAACTTCTACAACCTCATCATCAAAATGAGGACGGTATGTATCTTAACGGATTTTCTCATCATATTATAGGGAAGATTATTCTATCTATTTACCTTTGTTTACTTTTACTTTAGTAGAATAAGATGCCATTGCAATTATAGAAAATCTATGGCTACTAGAGCTACTAAAATTTTTAGTTTTATCCTAAAGTCCTACTATTTTCTCCATATATTGCTCGTCATCCTCCTCTCTTATACATGGATCTTAGGCATTTAGGTTTTCATCTTCTTTGGAGCAACTTTTAGAAGGATGACATAGAAGTATGGTATGTTGCTTATAATTTTAGAGGCCCCTTCCCTATTAAGATAAGAATTATTACCATTCCTTTTACTAAATATTTTTGTTGAATTCATTATTTTTTATTAATTAGGTCTATTTTTATAGAGCTAGTGCTAATGGGGGTAGGTTGGGGAATTTGCAACAACTAAAATTTATAAATAGCCATAATAAGCCCTTCATGAAGGGGGGGCTTGCTCCATATTCAACACAATTATGAATGAAAGTTAGTGTAAGGAAAATTGTGTCTCAACCATGCAATAATAAAAAATGTGTTAATGCATTTTAGATAATTGAAAAAATACAAGTGTTTAAGTGTGTTTAGAATAATAGTTAAGAAATATTCATTTTTTCCTACTAGTGCATTTTCTGTGTTGTATAAGTGCTTCTAGATTTCTTGATAGTTGATAAAAGGACATTTTATGTATAAATTTTCATTATAAATCCTAACCATTTATCATTAGGTCATAGATCTAATAAAAGATATTTTATGCCTTATATTATAAGGGAATTGTATTATGGCTATGTCTCATGATGTATTCAATGAGTCTAACTGCTATTGAGTTACCTATCGAACTCCATTGGTCATACTCCTATGGGAAGATTTATTTATAAGTAAGGGGACTACATCATTGCCTAGTTGGTTCTCACCCTGAGCTTCCTCCTCCTGATTATCATGTTGTTGTTCCTCCTGACAAGCCTCTTCTAAGACCTCAAGATGAGGGTTCCATCAAGTACCCATACGGTTACCTCACCCATGACCTCTACCCCTAAGAGGCATGTTGTCTACACAAATACTAATAGCTGGTTGTGTTTTTACGTGTTATATGACCACAGGTTCTAGTCTAATCTTCCCCCATTTCATAGCGCATCACTTGGTGAACCTAACATGAATCCAAACACCCAAAACCATTTTTTAACAGAACTAACTTATTTGAATGTTTAGCTTGACACATAGGTCGTGCTCTGGCGCTTTTGATCATGTTTTAGCACTATTGCAATTTGATATTCGAGCGCTATTATACTCACAATAGCGCTATTATCTCAAATTTAGCGCTATTGCCCATTTATTAGCGCTTTTGAGGCTTAAGTAGCGCATTTGTAAATGTCTTAACGCTTCTGTTTTTGCTGTTAAAATTTTGATTTTAGCGCTTTTGTCTTCATTTTAGCATGTTTGTGTTAAGTAGCGCTTCTGTTTGTACACAAAGTAGCGCTATTGTAACAGAATGTTGTAAAAAAGGCCATGTAACCGAGAAAATAAGTTTTCTTAGGCTTGTAGAAGCTCACCATAGGTTTGGATTTTCCAAACTATTCATTTCTTGTGCAGGTTTAAACTAACCCCTTTTTGTTGTTTAAAAAGTTAAATTTTTTCATTTAGTGCTCTAAAACTGAACAACACAAATTCCATATGCGAGTTAGGATGAATTTTGTTTTGGTGCTCTAAAAATGAACAACACAAATTTTATTTCTTGCAAGTTAGGATACACCCTCTTTTTGGTGCTTAAAATAAGACAAGACAAAATTTTATTTCTTACATCAAACTAAGAATTCACAATCCACACTTCCACTTTTGGGCAACTAAAAAGAACAATCAACTTGTCTTATTTTTTCCAAACGATTTACTTCATGCATACGTGCTCTTATTTCAGTTGACCAGGATTTCAAATTCTAGTTTACTCAAACACATTGCTTTGGAAGTTAAAAAGAACATCATGGTTGTTGGAGCAACATCTCCAAATAGATAAAACATCATTGCAATGACAAGTTAAAAATAACAAGTGTATTTTGTGTTTCACACACTTGTGAAAAAGAGTTTGTCAAGTGGTCCTGCTTGTAACACACACTATCCTCTCCCTTGGCTATCGTGGTCCTAGTTGCAAGAGAAAAGTGTTAGTAACACTCAAGTTTTATCTTTTTAAGAGAGGCCTGCCAAGAGACACATCACTCTTGGGAATGACCTCGCATGGTAAGTCCTTCTAGCCTCTATAGAAATTAGGTGAGAGTGAAAGTTGTAGCCTTGGGTATAGTTGTTCCTTCAGTGTAACTTGCCGAAAGGACAAATGGGCCCCACCACAAGTTACAAGGCTCTTAAGTGAGTCACTGCAGAATGAACCTATGTCCAAAGACATAAAAAATTACTAAACACCTTTAAGTAGAAGCCCACCCATTCTATTTATTGAGGATATTTATGATAAATTTAGTGCAAGAGCATAGATGGTTTTGCTCCCAAGATACTCACCATACATATTTTCTTGAGTAGAAACATATCTTTTTGAAAAGTCACTTGTGGCTTGATGAAAGTGATGACTCCCCCATCATAGGGATCATCTATTTGTTATGCTCATGCAAGATTTAGTATATCACATCCTTACCTGCCATGGCAGGATTCATAACGTATGTAGTACCAAAGTCGAAGAAATATCAAGATGTGGGCTGAAATTATCACAACTGGCCATTTGACCTTAGGGATAAAGAGTGTTTGAAGTGTTTTCATTTTAGTCAAAGACCAAGTGCAAATTGAGCTGACTTTAGGCTTTGGAAAAACATCTAAAATACATTTGAAGGAAAGGGTCATAAAAAGTTCTAAAGACTGGGTTAATCTAGACCTATACTTGTGCCTTTTGAGGCAACATTCTTGTGTTTGTGTGCTTGCTTTATTTTCTTGTCAAAGAACCATCATAAAATCCAAAAAACCAAAAGAAAGTATTCATCCAATATAAACATTTTTCAAAAACAAAAGATCAAAAACAAAGAGCAACAACAAAAAGTATCAAACTATATGACCATTCTTCACATCTTGAGAAAGAAGAATCTTTATCAAAACATCAACTTTAAGAAAAGACCATTGAGCTCAAAGGCTCGTACCAAAAAGAGGAAATTCTTCTATCTTAATAGACAAATATTTGTCTCTCATAGAACCTTCCTACGTCGTATGCGTCTATATCTTCAAGGGAAATCATATGAATTTGATCAAGAGTCATTGAACCGTAGAGCTTTTATGCAATATAGAGCTTTGAGTTATCACAAGAACAAAGGAGGCAAAATCAATCTTGATTTCTTTCCCAACATTTGCATCACATATAACATAGCTTGGGAAGAACCACCAAGTCCCGAAAGAGAAGAAGAAGAATTTGTCCCATATGTGACACAAAGATTTTATTGAAGTTAACATTTCACCATTATCATATCCATATCTCATCAACTCCATTCCAACTCTCGAAACACCCAAAGGTTTTTGTCCTAAGTTCTATTCTAATATTTCTTGAATCAAACACAAACACATCAATTTTTAGAGTCTCTCTACATCTAGGATAAACTCATCCTAAAGAGGCATTTCTACACAAGTTAAAACTAGTCTATGAGTGCATCCTCTCATTACTAGGTAGTTGAGTCTGTAACACATCTCAGATCTCTCTAAACCTTATCACATCAAACTTTGTCAATCAAACACAAAAAGAAATTCAAGAAAGAACTTTGGTAGCATCTACCTTTAGTGCTAGAGATCCCTATGCGAAACATTTCACCAAACATCAATCTTTCATTCCATCACCAACTCATCATCATTTTCATCAAACTTCAACAAAAACTTGTAAACAAAATGGCTCATACCAGATCACGATCCAGACAACAAGAAATTGAAGAAGAAGAGGAAGAAAATATCAATGAGTTCCAAGAAGCCCTTGGAGGAAATATAAATGATGAAAATCCTGGCACTCCTACCCTTGCGGAAATAGAAAGGGCACAACACAACCCTCTCTTCAATAGGATTTTTGATGAGATACTCAAGAGTAATGCTAATGCTCACTTTTTAAAACTTGCTCAAGAAGGAGCCAAACTCCCCTTTGACTTTGATCTTGCACAACTAAGACAAGCATCAGAATGCCAAAGTCGTAATGAGGATGAAAGAGGTCGAGAACACATTAGATACAACTTTCATGAAGGTAATCCTCCTCCTCCTCCTCCTCCAAGTGAAATAGACATGTTGCGGCAACAAGTCAAAAATCTCACCCAACAACTTGATAGTGGTGTAAAAGCCAATCAATTTTCACTCAATGACATTTGTCCCTATCCCTTCGATAGAAATCTTCATATGCCACCTTTTGTACGAGGGTTTGAAACACCCAAGTTTGAAAATTATAGAGGAAAGGGAGATCCTCGTGATCATGTTAGAGAATTGCATTCAGCTTGCCTCGAAGTGGCATATGAGGACACATACCTAATGTGCCTTTTTCCCCAAAGCTTGGGAGGAACAACAACATCATGGTTTTCCCAATTACCAGGTGGCATTAGGATATTTGAAGAGTTAGTCCAAAAATTCTTGGGATATTACTCACACAACATTGAATGTGATATCACCATGGCTGATCTATGTAACACTAAACAAAAAGTGGGTGAGCTATTTTCAGTCTTTCTGCAACAATGGCATCAAATGTCTAGAAGACGTTCTCTTCAGTTACCTAAACAAGAACTAGTGGAAATATTTATTTCCAACTTAAATGACGAAATGGAATTTCACCTAGATGTAAAAGACACAGACTCTTTCAATGAAATGATCACCAAAGGCTTAAAATGTGAGCAGGCTCTCATAAAAAAAGGGCTTATCAAGATATACAATGAGCCAAAGGATGGCCCTTGCCCATGCTTCAATAGTGACAAACCAAGCTTCTGGAACAAAATCAAAAATATCATCTACGACGGGGTTGTGGATGCAAGAACTATCAAAAGTGCACAACTTGTAGTTTGATTTACAGGACAAAATCCACCACCTCAGGCTAACACAATTGCTCCTCCAAATCAAGGCTACATCACATCTCAAGATGAACCTAGACTACATCAACAAAAACCAAAGCGAACATACACTGCCTTAGGGGAACCCATCGAAACAGTATTACGTCAACTGGTTTCTTAAAATCTGGTAACCTTACCCAAAACATCAAATTATGAACCTCAAGTCAAACCTTCATGGTGGAGGGATACTGAGCATTGTGATTTCCATCAAGGGAAGGGACATAAGACAAGCAATTGTCACAGATTGAAAGATCTTATTCAAGATCTTATTGACTGAGGTGAAATCGAAATCAAAGGACATGACCCAAAGACAACAAACAATGATCATCTCATGTATAAAAATCCACTTCAATCACAAGATCAAAGAGGTCCTTCCGCTTCAGCGTAAAAAATGGATACCACTAATTATACGCAAGCTACATATAATTACACTGTGAATCACCTATACAATGCAGGTGAATAGATTGCAACTATAACCATAAAAATACCAGCTCCACTTGGAATGTTGTTACACGTCACAGCAAGATTACCATAAAAGTAGCTCCACAAGGCCCCCATCTATCCCAAAGCAGTATAACCTTGTAAAATAGTTAGACAAAATGCCCACACTAATATCTATCTTAGAGCTATTACACCTATCTCCGTCCCATAAAACAATCTTGGATCAAGCTCTCCAAGAGGCGTCAGTCCCTGTAAACCTAAATATAGATCAATTCCAAGCCATGGTCGAAAATCTAAGATCATCACCTTGTCTCACTTTCTTGAAAAGTGACAACTCCTCCTTCCAGCAACCTCATAATGCCTCACTCCATATTGAAAGGTTTATCAACTAGCATAGGATCAAGCGAGTCTTGATCGACAATGGAGCAAGCCTGAATATCTATACTCTACAATTAGTCATAGCTTTGGGATATGCAATTGAATCAGTGGATCCCTACAAGAAGATAACAATCAAAGCCTATGATGATGCAGAGCGTTCATCCAAAGGCACTATAGTGTTACCAATCCCAGTGGGCCTTGTGGTGAAACACATCATCTGTCAAGTTCTGGACCTTCCTCTACCATACAATTTATTGTTATGAAGACCTTGGATACATGCCATGCAAGCTGTTCCATCCTCCTACCATCAGTGTATCAAGTTCTTGCATAATGGTGTAGAGATCACAATCCTGGGAGATGCAAACCCCTTTGCATATTATCATAATATCAATCATCAACCAGAGATTACCATTCCTAACAATAGAGAAGCCATCTCCTCCACATCATACATAAGTCCAGCCTCTCTTTCCATTTCAAACACCACTCTACCCAAGCAAGAGAAGTTCAAAATGAAAATAGCAGAGGAAGGTCCTGGGGAATACAATCTCAGCCAACTCTTTTGTGTAGGAAAAATGCCTACTTCTCCTAGAACTCACGGTAAACCTCAACGGTTACTCCAAAAACCACTGATCAAGCCAGCATGTACCTTGATGCTATTTATTCTTGGAAAGAGTCAAGAAAAAGAAACAAGAGATGAGGACTTAGCAGAATGGATCTATAAAGATCCCATCATCACCGATATTCTGCAAGCTAAGCTTCGCACTGATCAGTATGGAAAAGGTCTTCTCATTCTGTAAAGAATGGGATATGATGGTCAAAGTGCTTTAGGGCATTGTAAACAAGGAAGACATCAACCACTGCAGCCAGAATTAAAGCCCAAGGATAATATAGGACTAGGCTTTCAAAAGGAGATCTTTCCTACGCTCAGATTCAAAGGAAAATCCAGCCAACCACTATATCAACCTATTACAAAGAGGTCACCTTTGATTATAAAAGCAACATCAAACATAATAGAAACTCCCCCATTGAGGCTAAAAATCCTAGCACAACCATCTACAATACCCCTCATCCCACCAAACAAACCACCGATCCCATCAGTAGTAGCAATAACATCAATAGCACCATTAGCAGTAGCAACTGTAGCAGAACCCACAACAGTATCTATGACACCAACAATTCGAGTAGAAGCAGTAGAGTCAATACTACCAATACTCCCCATATCGAATTCATTGATCCCCATAATCCTTCCTGCAACACTGATCATTTCATCTACAATGGTACATTAGCCAATCACACCTACAGTATTTAACTCAAAAGACATCCCAGTATGGTATAGTAATCAGATACTGGAAAGTGACTCAGAGACCGACTCACATGAGTGGGAATTTGATTCCATACAACTTAATACTTCAGATGAGGAAGAGACATCACTACCTCCACCCTGTAAAGACATCCCTATTTATGAAGAAGCACAGATAAAGACCTCTTGGGTTCCTGAGCTGGAAACATCTTCCACAGACCCTACGTCACATCCTATGCTTGATTCTAATAGGGAGAGTACCATTAACGAACTTCACCATAATATCTTAACCCTCACTGATGCATCTAACGAACTTAATCTAATTGACGAGGTAATGCCCATTATCCATCTGGAACTCATCGAATGGAACCAACTTAATCCCCCATGTCTTGACCTTTTCCAAAATGATGTGGTGATCATTGACTTTTTGGAACTACAGGATAACATACCAAGTAGGGATCATAAAGCTGGATTCACCATTGAACTTAATCGCACAACATACTTTGGGGCAGATGCCAAACCTTTCAGCTACAAAAATATAACAATAAAACATGGATCTTCTAGTGAAAACCACACTATGACATTGTTTGATCCCACAAAAGTAAAAAGAAAGAGCGTATCCAATGATGAAAACCTCTCTGAGGTGCCGAAGGATGAAAGTTTTAACATTCTCCCTACTAGTACACAACAAGAACAGTCGATGATTCTCATTGAAGAGACAAAAGAATACAATGTGGGGACTCCTAAAATGCCTCACCATATACATCTGGCATCTCTTTTAACTCCAGAGGAACAACCTAAGTTTGCAGAGTTTTTCCAGAAATGCCATATAAACTTTGCATGGTCATATTCAGACATGTCTGGGCTTGATCTTGATTTAGTCATACATCACCTCACCGTAGCAGAAGGAGCCAAACTTGTCAAGCAAAAACTTTGCAAGATGCATCCTCAAATTGTCGTACTAGTCAAAGCAGAACTTAAGAAGCTCCTAGATGTTAGTTTTATTAGACCAATTGATTATGCAGATTGGATATCCAATATTGTGCCTATCAGAAAACCAAATGGGGACATCCAAATCTATACCGACTTCAGAGATCTGAACAAAGCATGTTCTAAAGATGACTTCCCCCTACCCAACATTGAAATCATAGTTGACCTAACAGTAGGACATGCCATGATTTCACTAATGGATGGATTTTCAGGATACAATCAGATAAAGATCGCACCAGAGGATCAACATAAGACAACCTTCAAATGTCCATGGGGCACATACTGCTGGAATGTAATGCCTTTCGGTTTAAAGAATGAAGGCGTGACCTATCAGTGAGCAATGACCACCATCTTCCATGCTATGACGCATACCATAATGGAAGATTATGTTGATGACTTACTGGCAAAATCAATCACAAGAGAAGGACATCTATACATATTGGAGAAAATCTTTGACAGACTGGAACAATATCATGTTCGGCTCAACCCAAAGAAGTGTGTCTTTGGAGTAACCTCAGGGAAGCTTCTAGGATACATCATCTCAAGCAAAGGTATTGAGGCCGATCCAGTAGTAGGCTCTTACTACTCTATATATAAGCAACAAATACAGCATTGGGTGTACTATTGGCATAACACAATGCAGAAGGGAAAGAGTGTGTTGTTTACTACATCTCTCACACAGTAGTCGACTACGAACTCAATTACACACCTATTGAGCAATCTTACCTAGCAGTAATCTTAGTAGCCACTAAAATAGGGCACTATTTGTTGACACATAAAGTACAGTTAATTGCAAAGATCGATCCACTCAAATACTTACTTAGCAAAATAGCATTGACAGGTCGCTTGGCCAAATGGGTGACGATTCTAAGTAAATTTGACATCGAGTATGTGGACCGTAAGGCTATCAAAGGACAAGTCATTGCAGATCAAATGGCCGATGCACCACTCATAGGTGATCATCCTCTCATTTCCAATTTTGTAGATGAAGAGATATTCATGATCACAACAGTACAACCATGGAAGCTATACTTTGATGGTTCATACACTAGGTATGGCTCAAGGGCAGGCATTCTGTTTATCACACCTCAAGGTGACAGCATCTTGAAATCTTACAGACTCACATTTCCATGCACCAACAACATAATAGAGTATGAGGCCTTGATCACAGGACTCAGGCTAGCCATACAATCACCTTTGAGCAAATACCTAGAAATCAAAATCGAGCTGCTGACGCTATGGCTACCATTGCATCTCTCCTAGATCTTCCATAAAATTCAACACGCTATGAGTTCTTCGAAGAATAGCTTTGGATTCCTACTTATGATATCCCTCAATCCAAGATGATATGTCACCTTATCGGTTCCGAATCCCCATGGTACGGTGAGTTCTATACCTACCTCCACGATCATACACTTTCTCCTAACCAATCGAATAACCAACGTCAAACCTTCATTTGTCAAACCGCTCGATATACCATTATTGCTGAAACCCTATACCGACATAGTCTTGATGGTACTGTCCTTCTATGTCTAGAATAGGATGAGATAATAAAGGCCTTGGAAGAGGTACATGACAGAATTTGTGGAACTCATGCAAGCGGTCCGTCACTCACCAAGAAACTCCTGCGCACTGGATACTATTGGCCATCTATGGAAAAGGACTCCTACTACTTTGTTAGAAAGTGCAAGAAATGCCAAGTTCATGGAGACCTGATACATGCACCGGCACAGGAATTGCAACCAATCACAACACCATGGCCTTTTTGTCAATGGGGCCTTGACCTTGTGGGTAAAATCCATCCATCTTCATCTAACGACCACAAATTTATTATTATCGCCACCGAATACTTCACAAAGTGGATCGAAGCTGTTCCACTTACCCAAGTCACCGGCAAGAAGATCACCTCATTCATCCTCAATTACATCATCTGTCGGTATGGTGTACCCATGTCCATCATCATAGATAATGGACTTCCATTGAAGAATCAGGATGGTCATGAGCTCTATGAGAAGTTTCACATCCAACACTGCTTTTCCACGCCCTATTACCCACAAGGCAATGGTCAGGCCGAAGCATCAAATAAAAACATATTAAGAATCCTCAAGAAGATAGTCAATGATTCCAGTCTTGGCACATTCAATTAAATCCAGCACTATGGGTAGACCGCACTAGCATTCAAACCCCTATAGGCGCAACTCCCTACTCACTGGTCTATGGTGCAGAAGCTATCTTACCTATTGAGGTCGAGATACCATCACTATGGGTTTCCTTGCACAATATCATCAATGATGAAGCATACAGAGTATCACATCTTCAGGACTTAGAGCTACTTGATGAGAAGCAACAAGCTGCATACAATCACCTCAAGGCCTATCAGCAGTGCATGAGCAGAAGCTATAATCATCGGGTTAGACCTCGTACATTCGATGTATGTGATCTTGTTCTTTGAGAGAATCCTCGTAACCAACCAAACCGCGAACATCAGGGAAAGTTTGAATCAAATTGGCTGGGTCCATATGTTATCACTGTTGTATTTGGGTCTGGGGCATATTATTTGGCTACATCAGAAGGAGAACCGCTAGTAGATCCGATCAACAACATGCACCTCAAACGGTTTTATACATAAGTTGCATAGAGCATCAGGCTCCCATACATACCAGAAAAAACACCAAAAACATTCAAATAAATGACTTGAAGAAAATACAAAAACATCAAAATAGTAAAGAAAAATCATGCATCCAAACAGTGAGCACCTTGGGTAAGTACGATGGTGAAAACCTAGCAAACAGGCACCACTCGTAAAGGCTATGACTCTATTGTCTTTCAGGCTTGTTGTGACCACATTTATTTCATACACACATCTATCAGTCCAAACCATGGCTTCTTATTTGATCTGCAATCCAAGATAGTACTTAGTGCATCTTGTATCCTGCTTTTTCATAGTCATGTCTAAACTGGGGGCAATGCCCTTAACCTATTCATGGAAGTGGATTTTACATTGTTTTGTGATTCACTAAGTTTTTCATTTTAAAACTATCTCACAAAATCCAAAAACATTCAAAACTATCTCAAAAAATCCAAAAACATTCAATATTGTCTCAGAAAATCCAAAAACATTCAAAAACTATCTCACAAAATCCAAAAACATCAGAAAACATTGAAAATCACACAAAAACATGGCAACATATTGTACATACTCATCCGAGCAGATACCAAACAAGGATTGAAAAATACTCGCACAATGATCACTTCTCAAAACGACCAAACAATCAACATGAACACTCAGACTATCTTCAACAAGGATGCATCCTTCCTTACCAAAACCAAGACAAGATGACATTTTCTTTGACAAGAAAATTTTGTTTAAAGCTATCAAATACTTGGTTGATTTGTCGGTTATTCATTAGTTTATATATATCAGGTTCCTACAGCATTGTTTGTGTCTTCGACGCATTATTCCGATGAAGTTCTGGGGCATGTACTAATGGTGTCTACATGGGAAGTTCACTAAGCTACGTGATCATAGGCAAAATACAGTCATAGATCACTACGGCTTGCTGACTACAACATATATCTCGACCATATGAGCATGAACCATTACCAAGAATCCATATTCTTTATTCTTTATGTATGTTGTTTGCTTACAGGTACAATGCTCTTTCTTTGGTTCCTCCTGCCTCATCCAAATTGGATAAAGGTTTTTATCTCTTATTACGATATGAACTTGTCTTAGGATATGATAAGCCCAAGATCAAGGAGGACAATCCAAGTCATGTAGGAAAGGAGATGATCATTATCTGTTCTGCAAGCAATACTCAGGTCAACTTGACCCATTATATCAAGTTGTTTGTATTAACTTGCTATATCAAAATCCATGTAAGGAATACTCAGGTCATCTTGAATCATTATGTCAAGTTGCTTGTATTTCTTACAACATTTTAAAGCTCGATGATGAAAAATAAAGCACTATGGATCGTCATTTCATCTCATCTATTTATTTTGCATTCCATTGCATACCGTCCATCCATTTACTCATTTATTTACATGATTTTGCATGCAAGTGTGAACAAAGTTAAATATGAGCAATTATACAAAAATTGAGCTGGTTTTGGATACAATCGCGACAAAGTACTCTGGTACATCATCAAGTGCATCATGCAAAGTCTAAAACAACCTTGCATTCATCTATAATCATCCCATCATCATTTCATTACATTTTAGTCACATTTGCATTACTCTTTAGCCATTCATTAGCATGCATTTAAATATCATTTAGTTGCACTTACCCCATATAGTTCATTCTCATTTTACTTGCATTAGTATCATTGTATCCTTTCATTATTACCCTCATAACATTTTAGATTCACTTACATAGATAATTGTCCTTATTTGCATTTCCTACCATGATTACTCTTTACTATAAATTCATTTAAACATCCATTAGTGATCATCATTTATCATCATTTTCACACTTATGTATCATACATTTGTTTAGGTTTCCATAGTTGCATACATTCATTTATCTATCCATTAGCTAAAGTGCATTCATTCATCCATTTTAGTATATTCTTATACTCATTTTGTCTCACTTAGGATTCATTAGATTACATTCATTATCCCTCAAAATTGCATTAAGGTGCAGTTATTCATTAAACATGAGTTGCATTATAATCACATTATTATTTTACTTCCTCATATTTTGACATTTAGAAATCATCATTAAAACATTTGTACTATACATTTTGTTTATCCACATATACATTCATTTTTAAACCATCTAGATGCATATTCATAAATAAATCATTCATTCAAAAGCATTACATTAACATCATTGCATATCATTATCTCATCATTATATTATAAAGAACAAACTACTATCTATACCATCACAAATCATCATTTTCTTATGCATACATCTGAAATTCTATCCCAAAACATTAATGCACACATATATCAACCTGCATCCACATGTTAGCATCCAACATCATACAACAATGTATATAGACATCATGTAAGAATAAATCATCGTAACACATGCATATAGGAATCATCTCATAAACACATACATATAGCAAAGAACAAGTATCCATCTAAGCATAAACTCCATACATATCAAAATGAATATCATCAAAATATGGGATCTCATCATATATACCATCTCATGTATCAGAGTACAATGAAGTCTACAAAATCGACTACCAAGAGCCATCCAAGACATAGTCCAAAGTGACAATATAAATACATGCATGCAAAATGCTCTCTCAGATGTTGCACCACCATCACCACTTGCTCCCCCACTAGTCCCTGCACCATCTGATCTATCTCTCCGTGGAGGCCCCATCAAACCCCCACTAGAGCCTGCACTACCTGACCTATCTCTCCGTAGAGGACCCATCACACTCCCACTGCTCTGCATCCTCTGAGACTGCTCTGATCTGGCATGCCGTATCTGTGAATAACTCAATGCCCGTCGACTAGATGGCACCTCCTGCTCATGTAGGCCCCGCCAGTAATCCACCTCTGCACCTGCTATCTGTATCTCCCTCGCCAAAGCCTCCACAGATGGCCCCTATCTCGGTACTCACTCCAAGGCCTGCACTCTCTCTTGCAACTGGATCACCCTGTTCATGGTCTGATCTCTCTCTTGCAGCACCACCATCATCTCTGACTCTCATGCAAATAGCTGCACATCTATAGTTGTAACCTCCACCTCCAGATCCTCCACTTGTGTCTCAGCTGCTATAAGTCGAGTCTACAAATGTAATATCATATGATCCCAAAGATCTCCACCCTTTGTCGCTCCCTCCCCTGTATCCATAGGTGCCTCACCTGTAGCTCCCTCTCCAGTGGCTCCCTCCCCTTTATCCATTGGTACCTCCTTCTCTCCCATACCTCTCCTATCCTATCTAACTCCTCCCTGCATCAATAGTCCCTGTGATATCTGCAATGGAAAATCACCTCTCCCTCTCCACTGAACTCGACCACCACCACCACCTCCACCTCTGAATCCACCATCTCCGCCTCCAGATCCTCCACCTGTGTCTCAGTTGCTGTAAGTCAAGTCTGCAAATGTGATATCATATGATCCCAAAGATCTCCACCCCTTGTCGCTCCCTCCCCTGTATCCATAGGTCCTTGACCTCCTCTCCTCCTCCATCTCTGTCCCTTCTCCTCCACAAAATCTGGAATCGGCTCTACCAGATCTGATATCCAAGGAATTGGATGAGCCGCCATATACTGCGTATACTCCTCCGACACCCCTACATCTACCATCCTTGGCCGTATATCCCATGGTCTCACCTGTAGCATCCGAAACTCTACTAAAGCCTGATCATAAGGTAGTACTGGCCCCCATGCATACCTCTCTCGGACCACCCTGACATACTCCCCTGATCCCCTAGGCAATCCCTGCCACCGTCCAAACTGTCTCAAAATTCTGCCAGGCAACTATCTCTCCACATGGTAGGCTATCCTCCCAATGAGGAATCGGGTCATGAATACATACAAAAATGCCTCCACATCATCCTCCTAGGGCTCACACTCAATATAGGGTCTCCAGATCACTACCTCCAGTGCCCACCGCCACCACTCTAACTTCCCTAGGTGGGGCTGACTCATCATACCGCTATACATATACATATATGGCTGGTTGACTGCCCAAAATCTCAGACTAACTAGTTGGGTAACTAGTAGGTTCTCCCAAGCCCAAATATGAAGCAACATGACTCCCACTGCCAACGAGCCCCTCCCTCGGTATACTACCTCATGAAGCTCCTGATATAAGTGCGCTAGCACACACGATCCCCATGCAAACTGGGTCCCCTCTTTCATCATCTGCTCAATCACCTGCCCCCAACCAACAGCAAGTCCATGTGATCGACGATCCAGGCACAGTAGTCCCCCCATAATCCCTGACAAAACTACTGGTAATGGCTCATACAATGTAGCGATATCCTCCCAGGCTATCAAACCATCATCAATATAAATGTCCTCATCAAAGAATCTCTGCACCGCTAGGGTCCCCCATGCTCTATCATATGTCACCAACTCACCTCGAATGGGAATATGCAGGATGCGCCATACATCCTCTAGTGTGACAGTCATCTCCCCCTGCACCAAGTGAAATGTGCATGTCTCACTATGCCAGTACTCTACCAATGCTATCATCAAACCATGATTCATCTGAATCACGGGCATATACATCATATCATACAGCCCAATCGCTACAATGCAATCCACATTGGCCTCTGTCATCCGATCACGCAACCCCTATGTGGCAGGATGTCTCTCGCGCAACTGTAAGACGCGCAGATCCTCCAACACAAGTGCATCAACCATCATCATTAGTTGTTTTATTTCAAACTTTCTTAAGTTTAAAACCTAAACTATCAATAGATACTTTGATCAAGTATCTTTGGGTCTCAATAGGTAAGCAATCATGGCACACCTAGACTTCACCAGACATTTATCCTAATGACCTAAATCTCATCAGGGCTACTATGGTTCAAAACAACTCTCACTTCACCTCTCCATCCATCCATCATTGGCATTCAGAGATTATTTGTTCAAACATTGGGGCATCTATTTTTCTGCACAAAAGTGTTATTTTACACACAAAAGTGCTATCTCCTAACAATAGCGCCACTACCCTAGCAAAAGCGCTTAATCAACTATGCAACAATGCTTAAACTACAAAAGCGCTACAGTAGCTATACAATAGCGCTGCTTCAAAGCAATAGTGCTCAATTACCTCCTCAATAGTGCTAAACCAGCAATAGCACTCAAACAGCTATGCAATAGCGCTCATATTTACAAAAGCACTCAAACAACTACACAATAGTACCATTGCGGCACAAAAGTGCTAATTAAATCGACAAAATCGCCAAAACAAAGTTTCAGCATTATTGTTTCGACTCAACTTGGACCTAGCTAGAAACACAAAAAATGCATAAAATTCAAAAACTCAAATTCACATACCACTGGTCAGTAGTCATCTGGCCGCTGGAATCGTTGGACTCGCTTTGATCAATGCTTTGCTACGGGTACCGACATCTTGACTGCTCCTTGCTCTTCCAGGAAGTCACTATTAGAGCTATAATTTCACAATGGTCGCGGATTCAAATGAGCTTATTTTCACCCCTTTTCTCTATATAAATCCTTCGTCGTACCCCTAATTTTTTCCCACTCACCGCTGTCGTCCCCGTGAACTTCTCGAGCCTCCCATTTGTCCATTTTATCTCTAATTTCTTGTATTTTTCACTAGCATGGCTAACTTCTTCTCTTCTATCACCCCGCCAATTTTCATTCTTTTTCGAGAGATCGCTCGATTTTTCAAAATTCTTTGGCCCATCTCTCGAGGGGGCATACCACCCATTAAATTAATATTTTATGAGGCATTTCTTCACACCTTTTTTATTTGAAACAACGTGATAAAAGACACCATCTCAAAGAGGGGCAAATGTAGTCACATAAATCTGTCCAGTTTAATTAAATGAATATTTCCTATTTATTTGATTAAAAACCCACTAGCCATCAGTTAATTAAATTAATATTTAATTAACTCATCTTCAAACATTCTCCTATTAATTAAACTAATTATTTAATTTATTTTAATTCATTCATTCAACCAAATTCACAAATCATTTAAACGAATAAATCATATTTATTTCATTTAATCCCCTTTTCCTCTTTTAAATAAATAAAATAAAATATTTATTTAAATCATTTATCCCCCCCACTTGCATTTTCCTACAAATGCAACTTGCACACATTTATTGAAATAAATGAATTTTATTTTAATTAAAATCCTATTTTCCCTCACCCACCAAATCCACTTGCATTCCCAAAACCCCTTCTAGATTCTTCTAACCCCTTCCTAATTAACGTAATCCATCATCTAATTATTGTCACATTCCTAAGCAACTTGGAGTCACTTCTCAAAGACTTCAAAGTCTTTGAAATACATTTAATGCTTTGTGTGTTCAACAATCTAACCTCTAAAGTCTTCCAAAACCACTAATGGCTCTTACATGACCATTAATGGCTCTTACATAACCATTTATGGTTAATTCAACTTGCACTCACGTGTCTCCTCAAGCATTTATTGTTTTGACCATGGTTATCCCTTTTGCCTTTGCACAAGAGTTTATCCATTAGATAAAAGCTTTATTCTTTTAAAGAAGAATTTATTCATTCAACCTAACCTTGAGCTTAACTCCTAAGTTAACTCTCAGGTCATGTCAAGCATTTAATTCTTATTCCCTCTCCTCTCAACCTATCTCACATTGACACTTGTCATCCTAGGATTGGGTTGAAAGTCCTCACATGGATTTAATATCATTCAATCCTGACCCTTGTTGAGATTACTCAATCTCAATCATCCATTGCTCCATTTTCCCTATAAATAGAGCCCATTTCTTCATAATCTAGATCCTGAATACTTGTGTGCATCTAAGTTATAGTAAATTCTAGAGAGCATTTTAGCATAAATAACTAATATCTTGTTATTTTGGCCTAAAATAAATCATTTTAGCATCATAGCATCTAATATTATCTTTCATTCACATTTGCATAGCATTTTAGAGTAAACATTTCAATCTTGAACCTTCATAAGCATCCATAATGCAAAAAGCTACTGAGAGCTACACTAGTTTGGAACTTGGAGAGGAGAGGAACAAAGGAGAAGGAGCTAAGAGCATGTTAGGAGGCATTTGGAGATGTCTCATTATATTTACTTTCTTACTTAAATATTTCTTCATGTTTTTGGTGTCTCTTTTGATATGCCTGCTTAGATTAGTTTTTGGTTGATTAACACTAACAGCTAGTTGTGTTTTGTGTGTTATACGACCATAGGTTCTAGTCTAATCTTCCCCCATTTTGTAGCACATCACATAGCATTATGGAAACCAATAGGAGGGGCCACGAATCCTAAAATGATCGACTCCATGTCCCACAATCTAGAAATCCCCTAGTCCACAAGAAGTGGTGGGTGAGAATGTTTCCTCTTCACAAAAAAAACCATATTCTCCTTGACATTAGAGATAATCCTATTAGTGAGTTCTTCACACCCACACCTTCTATCTTTGAAAATTCTATTATTGTAATCTTTCCATAAGCTCCATCTAGTGTGAATTTTTTTTTGCCACCATAGTTCATTGTCACAAAGAAGAACACACACAAAAAAAGTTTTGGGATCTTCACCCTTATACAATTTGTGGATTGAAGAATGAATTTGAAAATTCATGTTGGAATAAATATTTCAATGAACAATGTTTGAAATATTGTATGAAAATAAATTATGGATGCATAAATGAATCTAGTTGGGAAAAGGGTAACAACGATGTTGAAAAGGTTTCATAAGCCTAAATGTTCACATGTTGATCAATCTTGTGGTAAATCAAGGTTCTCATGTGTTGAGTCAAGTGGTTGATAACTACTTGTGATTAGCACAATGAAGTGTCATGTGTTTTATCTATATTAGAGAAAGAAAGTGAAAAACTTGTGATCACTCATGAAGGAGAGAGATGAGTAAATGAATATTTATACGAGAAGTGTACTAAGTGAGTCTAGACCAGGTATAGTAGTAATAGCAATTCTACATAGTGAGTTTCAAAGTTTCACTTTGTGAGTCCACTTAGAATCTAGGAGGAGGATGTTGTATAGTGATGCAAGAATGCAATTAAAAATATGATTACTAATATCAAGAAAGGAGTCAAAGTTTTTAGGAAAATATTCTAAATTAGTTTTTAGTTGTTCTGGTAAATTTTCATAGATGTTAGTTTCCATGTTTTAGAAGTTCCCTTATTTGTGATGGAGTGAAATATTTTATTTTATAGCGTGCAACCTCTACAAAGTAATGCCTTCTTGTATTGATTATGTAGATTAGAGATCAACATCTATATCGAAGTAAATGTGATATAATAAATACTGAATAATTTTCTTTTCTGTATTAAATTCAATTTGTGTTATTTTATTGTTGGTGTAATTATTTATTCATGTTAGATATAATTACACTTTACTAAGTTTACTTAGGTACATGCATAGCATAGTAGTTTTCATATGAGACACTTAGGGAGATGTGTATATATTAGGAGTGTGTATGTAGGAGAATTTCCACCTTTTTTGGTGTGATTTTGTTATTACTTTATTATATCCACTTATTGTGGAGTGATAATTCCACCTTCGGTGGGCGATTCACCTCATGTGGAATATTTTACCATTTAAATCCTACCTACCACTACCTACCCCTACCTACCCTTTCATCTCATTAAGCAACATGTCATCATTGTGTTCTCTCTTGTCTCTTAGCCTTTCCTTTATAAGCAGGCTCTTCTACATTGTATGTAACTATTGATGATCCATTTGATCACTATTTTCATCTTGATTAGAATACAATTTATTCTTATGAATCTATTTTGTCTCTATATTGTGATGTTCATTGTGCCCTAGATCTTGGTCATTTTCAATAAATTATCACATGGTATCAGAGCACCAATTTAATTCCCATATGAGAGAAAAAGAGAAGCTAGGTAGACAAATTCTCATACAATAACCCTTGACTAGTGGTTGGAAGTGCTACATGACAGGTATGAAAGGTGGACGGAAAAAAATTGTTCCCAATTTTGCTTGATTATTAACAATGTTGTTTTTACAAAAAAAATTAAGAAAAACATTTATTAATACCCATGACAGAAAACTTTATTAAAAAGAGAAAATTAAACCCCTACAAAAAGAAGAGAATAAAAGAAGCTAGGTAGCCCCCCGTCAATGTAGAATCTACACTAATGGTAGAAGCTTGAAGCTAAACGAAGAAATTGCTCCATTAACATCGAACAATATTCATCGCCTTGGGAAGAAACAAAACCAAAGGTGTATCCATGAAGTATCCCCAATCATGAAGGGAAGAGGTAGGAAAAAAACTCATGATGTGTGGAGGCTCTAAAAACTACTCAAGTGTCCCCATGTCGATGCTGAAAGATGCCCCCTCCAAAGGTGTTGTACTAATCCACATTGATGAAAAAGGCATTCAAAGATCCTGTGGAGATGAATTTAGAACAATATCCAAAGACTCACATGTCTCCTCTAAAGATAAAGAAACCTCCTTCAGTTAGTGTACATAAGAATCCACAATCATGTAAACCTCAAAAGAATGATCATGTACATAATGAACAAGAGGGTTAGAGTTTTCCCTCACAAAAATGAAAGAAGGATCATGTTCATCAAAGAGAAGATGAATGTCATCAATGATGTCTCCCAAATATGCAATGTAGGACTCCACAAACAAACCTACAATGTTTGTCAAGTAGTCATCCCAATGAATTGAAGCTGGAAGACATGGAATATCTTGCTGCATTGAATCACAAGAAGGCAAAATTGTCACACTATTTGCATCATCAGGTGCAATAGGTGATATGATATCAATAGGATGAGATGAAATGCAAGGTGCAAGAATGGGTTCACATTGAGAACACCCAAGTTCAAGTTCCCAATAGTCTCCTCGGAATCTAAATCATCATGTGAATAATCAACCTCATCAATAGGACCAAAATGTGAAAAAGAGTACAACCAAGATACATGATCAACCGCCCCATTCGCAATGATAGCTCTACCCTCCAAGTATCTAATGATAACTGAATCAGGTGTGAACTCCACAGTTCTCCTTGTTTCCCCATGTGTGATTTGATAGATGGAAAGAAGATTGTTTATCAAGTGGGGTACACACAGTACATCATTGAAGGAGTTATCCCCAATGGAAATATATCTTTTCCCAATCATATCCATGTATGTATTATTTCCCATCAAAATTTGTGGTATGGTGCAAGGCTCAAATGAAGAGAACATATATTGCGAAGATGCCAGATGATGAGAAGCTCCTAAATCTAGAAGCCATCTCCCTGAATCATGACTTGTAGTAGCACAAAGAGTTTGTCCCTTTCCTTTATCCTTTTCTTTGGAAGAAGAAGCCGATGCAGACATTCTAGAAGGAAAACTAATTTTATTCTTCTCAAGAAGATGTTTCAATTCATCAATATCCTTCTCGTAACAACGTTGTTCATCATGTCCTAACTTCTTGCAATATGCACAAAAAAGATTGTCCTTATATGATTTCCTCTTAGGTGAGGATGTAGAATCACCTTGTTACGGAGAGGAGGATTATGCTACATCTTGTTGTGTCTTTGTCTTAGATTGCTTTTGGTTCTTTCCTTTTCCCTGATTGTTTTAATTCTCTTTATTAGCTACCAAAGCTTGCAACCTTGAAGATTCTAGAATACCCATCTTGGTCAACTTTGATTTCTGAAGTATCAACATCTCTGTGAACTCATCAAAGGATGGTGGAATGTAGGAGGCACCTTGATCCAATCGATGAGCGTTGAAGATAGAAACAAAGGTTGGATACTCTGATGGAAGCTTGTTCAACAAGTTGTAAGCCAATTGAGCATCCTTCTTGTCAATGCCACAATCCTTAAGATTTCCTCTTAGCTCATTTTCTTTTTTGACATAATCTTGGACTATACCAAAATCCTTGGTATCCAATGTTGTGAGTTCACTATCAAGCTTGTAACCCTTAATCTCATCAACTTGACCATACAATTTGGCATAAATATCCCAAGCCTCTTTAATTGTTGTACACTTCTCAATGTGAAAAATGAGGCCATCTGATACATACTTTCTAAATGTTCCAAGTGCCATAGATTTTTTAGTGATTCATTCAACTTGAGCATTAGGATCAACCTTAGGATCAGGTGGTGCTTTTATTGTTTCATTTACATAATGATTGAGTCTATTTTCTATTAGTTTACTCCATGATGCATAATTATGTGGAGTTAAAAGTGGAAATTTAGGAGAACCTATAGCACCAAAATAAAAAGAACACAAGATAGAGAGATGTACAATCACATAAGACACCCCCCCAAATTACTCAATCAAGAAAACTCCTCCAAAATGATGATTTGACACTTTATACTTAGTGCGTGTACAATGGGCCACTTGCAAAAAGTGGCAAAGTGGACTTCTGATTTTAAATTTATAATTTCCTCAAATGGGCCCTATAAGAGACCCCAACAAATACTGCAAGTGATCTAAGCTAAGATCCAAGCAAAATACAAGTACTAAATAGGCCAAAAATGACAAAAAACTGAAAGTACAATATCGACTCAAAATCACTACAAATTGATGGTATTATGAAAGTAGACAAAAATTATGCACTTTCAAAAAAAATGGCACCTAAAAAGGAGGCAGTATGACTCCAAACAAAACATCTGAAGTTGCAAAATTGAGGATTAGATAGGTACAATCATAAAAACTGCAAATTGTAAAAAATTTGTTCAGTAGAATCAAAAAATTCCTTCACCACTGCGAAGAGAACAAAAACTTACCCCAAATTTAAAAAAAATTCACCAAAAAAGGAGCTAAAATGAGCAAGATATGACCTCTTGAAGTTGAACTGCAAAATCAAAAAGCCAAATGAGAGGGGGATCCAAATTTTCAAACATGTGCTGAAGTAGGCTCATTTCATCATGTCATGATGTTAAAATTCATGGCTATATTTCCATCACAAAAACTTCACCTCCGCTATTGCGTGGCATCTATACAGTACGAATTGTGACACGTGTTAAGATCTGGTTGGGTTCACATAGTGCAGATCGATGACATGTCAGATGATAGAGATGTTGACGTGTCACTGTGGTGGAAGATTGTACATTGAGCGGGGGCTACCTAGCTTCTCTTCTTCTCTCATATGGGGGGTACGTTTTCTTCACATGGGGTTTTATCCTTCTCATACTTCTTTGAGAATTCCTTTGTATATAGTTTTCATCTCTCTTTTGGGAGAGGGTTTTTTCCCATTGGGTTTTTCTCTCTTTCCCCACTTTATGGGAGAGTTCATTTACATTTGTACATGGGTACCTAACATGGCCTTATAGCTAGGACCCATCTTGCATTGCTTAGTTGCATTGTAGACTTAAGTGCATTCCCCTAAGTTGCACTTAAGGGGGGATGTTGGTGTAATTATTTATTCATGTTGGATATAATTACACTCTACTTAAGTTTACTTAGCTACATGCATAACATATTATTTTGCATATGAGACAATTAGGGAGATGTGCATACATTGGGCGTGTGTATGTAGGAGAATTTCCACCTTTTATGGTGTAATTTTGTTATTATTTTATCATATCCACTTATTGTGGACTGATAAATCCACCTTCGGTGGGTGATCCACCTCATGTAGAATATTTTACCATTTCTCCTACCTACCCTTTCATCTCATTGAGCCACATGTCCTCATTGTGTGCTCTCTTGTCTCTTAGTCTTGCCTTTATAAGCAGGCTCTTCTACATTGTATGTAACTTTTGATGATCTAGTTGATCAATATTTTCATCTTGATTAGAATACTGTTTATTCTTATCAATTTATTTTGTCTCTTTATTGTGCTATTCATTGTGCCCTAGATCTTGGCTATTTTCAACAAATTCTCACATTTATCTTATTTTAACTTTATAGTGTATGTTTTACAAAGTGCACTTAAAATCTCACTAATTTATAATCCTTTCAAAAGTCTATTGAAATATTTAATGTACCATTTGTAATGTCCCCTTTTGGATTAAGACATAATTAAATAATTAAAAGTATGTTTGATTAATGTAATTATTTAATATTATCCCTTTAAAAAGTACATCATAAGGATAATATTATATAATTAATTAAGTGACTCAATTAAGTGGGAAATAGAATTAAGTCACCTTTAG
Source organism: Cryptomeria japonica (assembly GCF_030272615.1). NCBI lineage: Eukaryota > Viridiplantae > Streptophyta > Pinopsida > Cupressales > Cupressaceae > Cryptomeria > Cryptomeria japonica. The sequence continues at coordinate 842,488,778 of NC_081407.1, read as the reverse complement.
TTTAAAAGTAAAATAAAAGAAAAACAAGTGAAAAGGAAAGAGGAAATGGAAGGCCAAGAGACATTCAGAAAGTTATAAAAGAGGATTGAGGATTGTTTGAGGAGGTGGGGGTTTATTGATTTCTTGGTTGTAACCCTATGAGGTTTTGGAGATTGGACTTGGTCCATATTAGCCTTCTTGAGGATGAAATCCCTCTTGAAGAAGACAGTTAGCTATGGTGGTGAAAGATCTACTCTGGCTGGTGTTGAAGATGACAGATTGATTTGTTGTTGGTATGTGGATTTGCGATTCTTTGTACATCTTGTAACTCTGATTAGGAGGTTCCCTTTGCATCCAATCATTCTATAAGTTATGTGGCTATTAATAGGAAGGCAATATTGTTGTTATTCTGCTGAAGCTTGTAATGATTTATCTATTTTGATGATAACATTCATCTTTAAGTTTAGACCTCTATTTTTGTTTGATATAATATGATATTTAATATAATCTATTGAATGAATAGAAATCAATTTTCATGCAAACTATTTGTCTAAATTATGGTGGAGCATTTGGCAAAATTGGACAAATATCCACAAGGGATATTTCACTAGTATCAGAGTTGGTTTTCTTGCCAGACTGTGGAGTTTCATGAGTTCAATTTTGTTTGTTTGGTTATCATATTTCACATTGAATGTTAAAGTTTGGTGCTGAAAATTGTAAAGTCTTCAATAAAGACAATCCTTTGAATTTATCAGGCTTTCATATTTGATTTACGGTAGTTTGATTGACTTGGGTGCTTAAATGTTTCAGAATAAAAAATAATATTGTATGTTGTTGTTTTAAAGTTCCAAGTTATTGTCGTATGGTTTTGGAAAAAAATAAAAATGTGACTTAATAAAAATCTGAAATAAGTTTATCAGGCACTTCAAATGAGCAAAATTGTGAAATACAGAGAAGATTTGTTGGAGTATGAGTGGCAGTTCTCATTCCATAGGGTTGTGAGAAGACCTATTTGGTGGTGCAGGATCCTTTTTGGAGCAAATCTCTGTTGAGTCCATGAAGAATCAAAATCATTGAATTCCATGGTCATGTTGAAGATCTCTCCTTACTAAGCGTAAGGAATATTATTGCATTGCATTATGATTTAATCGATTAATATTATTGGCCACTACAATTAATTGTTGGATGATCTATTGCATGCAGTCGAACTTAGAAGATTCATCAATTTCGCCATCTTTTCCTCATAATACCAGATTTTACAAATTATGTGTTGGGGCTGTGACATGATCTTGGTGACTTGATAGTTGTCATCTTCACTATCTTGCTAAGACATTTTTGTGCATAGTTGTTCAGTTACCATTCCTTCTTTATTATCAGTTATCTCTTTCATGGTTTCGTTGAAGTCTTGATTGAGGCGAGTTCTATGGTAATGAGCCATAAAGATTTTATTTGAGAATATCATGGAATTACTTGTGTTGCAGTAATGACTTGTTGGGCAGTTTGTGTATTCTTGGCTTTACAATCAAAGGGCAAATAGGGAGACTCCTTGTGAAGACAAAAGGGATTGAATTGCTTGGTACATCCTGAAGCTTGTGTATGGAATACATAGACACATGAAGAGGCTGATATTCCTTGTATTCAATTCATGATACTTTATTGGTGTTTTTGAAAGCAAATTCTTAGAATTAGCTTGTTCATTGATCTTGAAGAAGAATTATCCTTGTGTAAAGATTATTTGTCTAAGCAAATTTCAAGACTATAGAAAACATTAAATTGAGTTGGGTATTTCTAAAGTTGAAATGGACTTCATTATTTGGCGGGAGGACTTCTATTTGGCTGCTTCATCTTCTTCAAATGTGGCATAAGCACAAGACTCCATTTTGGGCAAGATTGATGTACTGAAGGTTTTTGTTGCTAAGCATTTTTTTCTTTTTTCACCACTGCTTGTAGTGAAGGGCGTATAGGAGGATAACATATGCATTGGGAGGAGAATAGAAGGCAAAATATATTTTAGCTGAGAATTGTGAGTTGAGTGCAACCTTGAGATGATGGATAGAACTCCTTTTTGTGGTCACAAAACTTATTCCACATCGTGAGCTTTCCATGTTAGTGAGGGTAGATTATTTTTTGGAGTCAGTTCAAGTGCTAGGTGTGGTTTCCTATATCGAACTTGTTCTTTATGACATTGATGATTTCATGATTTTGGCTACTATTTGTGGCATGGTTGTTATGTGTGCCATAAACATTGTGTAACAGCTCTGGATTGTAACTTTGCATGCCAGTGAAGCCCAATCATTCGGGCCTGCATGTAACTGAAGAATATGATTCCAAAACCGTTGCTTATCCCAGCTACTGTGATGGTTAATAGAGATAATGTCTATGCATGTAAAGATATAGAGAGATAGCTGAGTGCTGTTGTGTATTGCATGTCTGTAATTTTAATAAAAGAGTTGCCCCCTGCTTGAAGAGTGCATGTAGTCCAGATTGGATGAACGACTATAGTTTCCGTGTCTCTGTCTTTCTGTGCATGTTGTCTGGTTTTTATTTCCTTTTATTTTTCTATTATCTTCTTTATAACTCAACAATTGGTATCAGAGCTGGGCCAGCTTGATTTGGTTTTCTGTAAATTAGCAAAGTTCTTTTAGAGCCATGGATGAGGCAGATAAATGGAAGATTGAAAAGTTTGCAGGTTAAAATTTTGGGTTATGGAAATTGCAGATGGAGTCACTGCTTATTAAGTAGGATCTCTCGCTCGCATTGCAAGGAAAGGCGAAAGGGAAAGGCAAATTGTCAGATGAAGAGTGGGAAAAACTTGATCAAAGAGCAAGAGCAATGATTTTTCTATCACTTTCAAACAATGTATTGTTTAATGTTTCAACACAGAAAACAATGAAGGAGTTGTGGGATAAGTTATCCTCATTGTACGAGATTGCTTCAGCATCAAACAAGGTTTTTATCATGAAAAAGTTATACAATCTGAAGATGAAAGAAGGCAGAGTTATGTTGAAACACCTCAATGAGTTCAATACTCTAGCTTCTCAATTGGTTTCAGTAGGAATCACATTAGATGATGAAATGAAAGCTATTTTGCTCCTATGTTCCTTACCAAATAGTTGGGAAGGGGTGGTAATGACAGTTAGCACTTCGGTGGCTGCCAAAACTAAATTGAATTTTGACGAGGTTGCTGCTACACTTCTTAGCGAAGACATGCGAAGGAAGAATCAAGAATCTTCCTTTGGTGATGCACTCACTGCGGTGAGTACAAGCAATAGAGGTAGAAGTCGTGAACGAGGCCAACATAACAACAATGGAAAGTCAAAATATGCACATCATTCAAAGTCTAGAGGCAGAAATGGCACCTGTTGGTTTTGTGGTAAACCAAGACACACCAAGAAGAAATTCTGGAATTACAAAAAGGCTCAAAATAAAGTGATAAATGATGGTGTCAATACTGCAACTGCTAAAGATGATGGTGTGTTGGTTCTGGCAACTGCTGACATAAATGAAAGTTCATGGGTTCTCGATTCTAAAGCCTCATTTCATGCTACTCCATGTCAGAGGGCTTTCAAAAACTATCAAGTAGGTTCATTTGGTAAAGTTTTTCTTTGGGATAACAAAGAATGTGATATTGTAGGAAAGGGTGATGTTTTATTGTCACTCAAAAATGGTAAACAATGGATTTTAAAAGATGTTAGTCATGTTCCTACACTTAAAAGAAATCTAATTTCTGTTAGCCAGCTTTATGCTCAAGGCTACAATGTTAATTTCTCATTGGATTCATGGAAAGTAACAAAAGGTGTGTTGGTTTTAGCAAAGGGGAAGAAATTAGGAAGTTTGTATGTTTTAGAGTGCAATAATGAAGTGGGAGTTTCTATGGCTGTTACGGACAACAATGCTGAACTTTGGCACAAGAGGCTCGGTCATATGAGCAAGAAGGGTCTTGAAGTTATGCTTTGATGAGATCAACTTCCGGGTCTTAAATCAATTGGTTTGGTTTTATGTGAACATTGCCTTTACGGCAAACAAAATTGAACCAGCTTTGTGTGGATGGGTCATGAGAAGAAATCTTCTCCCTTAGAGCTTGTGCATTTTGATGTTTTCAGTCCTACGGAGGTAACTTCTATCGGTGGTACAAACTATTTTTTTATATTTCTTGATGATTTCACTCGAAAAGTGTGGATTTATATGTTGCATTAAAAATCAGAGGTGTTTTCCAAATTAAAATTTTTTAAAGCTATGGTTGAAAATCAGATTGGGAAGAAAATTAAATGTCTACTAACGGATAATGGTGGCGAGTTTTTCTCTTTGTAATTTGACAACTTTTGTGCATATAATGGTATTTGAAGGATTAAAACAGTCCCCTTCACACCTCAGGAAAATGGTGTAGCTGAGAGGTTGAATTGGACTATTTTGGAAAGAGCTCGTTGTATGCTCTCAAATGCCAATTTGGGGAAAGAATTTTGGGCAGAGGTATGTAATACATCAGTTTATCTAATCAACCGTGCTCCTTCATCTCGTCTTGATTTTGACATTCTGGAAGAGAGGTGAACTAGTAAAAGAATTTCTTTCAATCATTTGTGTGTTTTTGGTTGTGATGCTTATGTTCACATTCCCAAAGAGCAGAGAATGAAATTGGATTTCAAATCCAAAAGGTGTGTATTTCTGGGGTATGGTGAGCACCAATTTGGTTTTTGTTTGTGGGATTTGGTTGCTCAAAAAGTTATACGTGGGAGAGATGTTATCTTTAATGAGAAGTCTTTCTCAGGTTTGCACAATCAGAATTCTACTTCTGCTGAGTTTCTTAAATTTGATTTGTTTGACAATGGAAATCATGTGCAAACAGTTCCTTGGGTTACATTCCACCCATCCACTACTATGTGACTTCCTTTCACTACTGTCCAAACTCAACCATTGGACACAACCTAGTCCCAAATTCAGATTTTGACTCCCATGTCACAGTCTAATTCCCAGCAGTCACAACATCTTGCCTCTGAATCAGTCATTGCCAATGACCAAAATACTTCCGCACAACCAGCTTTCACTCAAATTCAAACACAAGGGGCTTTGCAAGGTGAATATCCACAATATGGTGGAAATGAATTTGCTGGTGAAAATACAGAGGGTCTTGATGAAGTGCCCAGTGAAGAAATTGGACAAAGTATTCAACTACGAAGGTCTAAAAGAGAATGGAAACGTCCAAGAAAATTTGATGATTATGAATTATTATTTTCATTGTGCTCTACACAGACAGAGCCTCAAACATTTAAACAAGCCTGCAATGATGTGAATTCGGTGCATTGGATGGACGTTATGAAGGATGAATTGGATTCTTTACAAGAAAATGATACTTGGGATTTGGTAACTCCTCCACTAAAATGAAAATTTTGAAAAATAAATGGGTCTATAGGCTGAAAGAAGAAGATGGAGGATGAAAATGATATAGGGCCAGATTGGTGGTGAAAGGTTTTTCTCAACAAAAGGGCATTAATTTTACTGAAATTTTTTCTCCGGTTGTGAAAATGCAAACAATTCGATTGGTTTTGGGTATGGCAGCTACATTGGATCTCGAGCTTGAGCAACTCGATGTTAAAACAATATTTCTTCATGGGGATATTGAGGAAGAATTATACATGGAGCAGCCTGACGGCTTTATTAAAAATTATGAAGAACACTTATGTTGTAGGTTGAAACGAAGTTTATATGGGCTCAAGCAAGCCCCGCGACAATGGTATCTAAAGTTTGATAGTTTTATGACTCAGCAAAATTTTATTCACTATGAATCAGATCCGTGTGTTTACTTCAAGGAGCTTCCAACTGGTGAGTTTCTCATTCTTTTGCTTTATGTTGATGATATGCTCATTGTTGGAACTAGTGTCTGGATTGTCAGTGGATTAAAGAGGCATTTGGGTCTTCGTTTTGCCATGAAAGATTTAGGGGCAGCGAAGAGGATTCTTGGGATGGATATAATCCAAAACAGAGAGAAACGCAAAATCAGATTGCCTCAAGAGAAATATATTTTAAAAGTTTTGGACAGGTTTAATATGTCAAATGATAAGTCGGTTTCTACTCCATTGGCTGACCATTTTCGATTGTCTTCTGAGATGTGTCCTTCAACTCTAGAAGAAGAGAATGACATGGATAATGTTTTTTATTCATCTGCAGTAGGCAGCCTTATGTATGCAATGGTTTGCACTCGTCCAGATATTTCTCATGCAGTGGGAGTTGTGAGCAGATTTATGAGTAATCTGAGAAAAACTCATTGGCAAGTGATGGAATGGATTCTTTGATACTTGAAAGGTACCTCTGATTATGTTTTACGATTCAATGGTGAGAATACAAAACTTTATGGTTATGTTAATTCTGATATGGCCGGTGATTTAGATGAGAGGCACTCTACTACTAGTTATGCATTTACTTTTATCTGGGCAACGATCAGCTGAGCTTCTCGTAAGCAACCCATAGTTGCTCTTTCCTCTACTAAGGCTGAATATGTGGCTCTCACTGAGGGCACCAAGGAAATGATATGGCTATAGCGATTGCTTGGAGAGTTGGGGTATATGCAGTCTAATTCTACTTTGTTTTGTGATAGTAACAGTGCCATTCATTTGGCTAAAAATTCAGCTTTTCATAGTCGCACCAAGCACATAGAGATTCGGTATCACTTCATTCGTCATTGTCTTGAGGAAGGCAAGCTACATTTGGAAAAAATTGATACTAAAGCCAATCCAGCTGATATGTTAACAAAGGATGTATCTCGGGAGAAGTTCGAATTCTGTAGAGCTTCTCTTGGTATTTTGACGACATAGCCATAAAGATCCAAGTGAGGGGATATCTCTGTGCAACTCTGATCACAGCTATGATTGGACTTCAAGTGGGAGATTGTAACAACTCTGTATTGTAATGTTGCATGTCAGTGAAGCCTAATCATTCGGGCCTGCATATAACTAAAGAATATGATTCCAAAACCATTGCTTATCCCAGCTGCTGTGATGGTTAATAGAGATAATGTCTATGCATGTAAAGATATAGAGAGATAACTGAGTGTTGTTGTGTATTGCATGTCTATAATTTTAATAAAAGAGTTGCCCCCTGCTTGAAGAGTGGATGTAGTCCAGATTGGACGAACCACTATAATTTTCTTGTCTCTGTCTTTCTGTGCATGTTGTCTTGTTTTTATTTCATTTTATTTTTCTGCTGTGTTCTTTATAACTCAACACATTGGAGTAGAAGACATGACCCTGTATTTATTTCAAGGACTGCATGCTTGTCTGAACGGGAATTCACTATGTAATATGGTGTGAACGGCTCTAATCCGAACATTGGAGTAGGTCGTGGGTGCCTTCCTGGAACATCTGATATGGCTTATAGTAATTTGGAAGTCCGGAAATGATGATAGAAATAGTGCCCGACTCATTTTGGACATAGCTGTAATATCCTAGACATTTATTACTGTAAGAAAAGTGATAAGTACAACCATCGATGTTTGGAAGTGGTCTACTCAAATACTATTCATTGTCTTCTCCTAGAAAGTGAAGTTAAAATTCTTTTCTAGGCACATGAGTCTAGGGTTATTGCCAGTCACTAGAAGCTTATTACATTTTTTGTAAGTTGTTTTTCCTAAGCACTAAGAAAAGGACAAAAAATGTATGTTGTAAAAGGACGAATGCAAAGTCTTTATATCTATTATACTAACTATTTTTTGCTCCTCTCATAATTACTACAAAATGGTTAAACACTATTTGTCTATAATCTACTCTATTCTGAAATTTATAGCAAACCTCCTATTTGATATCTCTATTGTGTTTTGTATGCAATTTTTGTATGTCATATATGCTGAAATTTAATTTTCTTTAAGGGAGTGTTACTTTTCCACCATATTTTGGGGAATATTTCTCTGTCAACCATTATAAGTTTGGAATATACATAAGACTAATTAAGTTCTTAAGATCCAATAGATTAGTAGTCTTCACCAGAAAATGCATGACAAATGTTTGACAAAATTACAGAGAAGGGTAGAGTGTAAACGAGGCCAGTATCTATTGGGGATCTTAGAGTGGAAACTAAATTCAATAAACAAACTCAATGATTTGGAAAAATAATTAGAATGGGTTATATTGGAAAAGTATCTTCCAACCTGAGGACCACTAAATTTTCTTAGAATTTCAAAAAGTTCACATTATCAAAGCCATAGTTCTGTCAGAGTTAACAGTTCGGAATTTCAAACTAAAGTATGGATTTAACATTAGCAAAGGCTTAAAGAGATGCTAGTATCAAACTTAGTACACAAACTAAATTAGGAGATGTTTTCATTACTCTAAATCAATTGGAAGGATATTAAGGCTTAGTGGGACAATCAACTTCAAATCAATTGGAAAAGGCTTTGGTTCCAATAGTGACTTTTCTAAGTTAGCCTAAATGGTTGAGCCATTTAGATGATGACATAAGAATAATAGTTGCAACTTATTTGAGTGAAATCATGAGGATTCTGAGAACTCAAATTCCATATAATGATCAAACAATGAAGGAGGTATTGCACTTGATTGTGGATACTTTTCAATATCTTTGATGATTTAAAGAAATGTCCACTATTCAAGAAGAATTGCTATACTAAAAATATTTATAGGAATCAGAGATAGCAATCTTGTAATATATTTGGAAATGGATATTCATAATTTGATCTATGATATGTTCATCAATTCTTGGTTACAGCCAATTGAATACATGACAAAGAAATTATTGCAACTATGAAGACCATTATGGTCTTGTGTATAAATGAGAGTGATGTTAAATCTCAGCTCCTATTATCTATACTAATGGTTTTTATTAAAAATGAGTGGGTTGTCTCATCTATTGTAGGTGAACTAGTCCAAGGTGTGTTCAATTCCTATGAGGGAAAATTGAAGCCTTTTTTAAAAAAAGAAGAGCAAAAAATAGAAGATGAGAGATTCAATTTAGAGAACAAAGATAATATCTTTCCTGAAGATGAAAGTGTATCAATTCTTCAAAATATTTCTTTTGATGTTCATGCATCAATACAAGCTAAAAATGAAAGCAATGAAGTGGTAAAATTAGCATATTTGATTTCCTAAGAAATGACACAAGTTCAGAAATAGCGAATGCACTACCTGAGGTTAGAAATGAATATGTTGGTGATTCATCCTTTCATTTCAATGACATGGGAGGTTTCTAGTTTTATTTCCAAAATAAGTCCTTAACTATGAAAAATGAAATTCCTTTCCCTCATGATTCATGTAGTAAGAATGATATTGGAAGTGTTGATTCTATTTAGTGCAAATCTAATTTTTCCTTGCTTGCATCCGATTTAGAGAAAATTCCTAGTGCCCCTGAAGTTTCGGATTCTCAACTTCTTGTTGCAAAGGTAAAAGATGAGGTACATCAGATTGGGGACAACTATACGGTTGAGAAGAATTCTAATTTCCTCATGTAGCATGATAGTAGTTCATCATCTGTGGGTGATCAAGATTGGGAAAGACAGTTCTTGGTATCGGCTAAAAAGGTAGTTCAGATTTTATCGATAGTAGATGGTACACAAAGATATATGAAAAATTTAATTCATGACATACCAAAAGATCAAAATAAGGTTAACATCTCCCTTGTTGATTTACGATCAATAAAGAACAATAGGGAGGAAATTATCGAGACTTTCTTGCATGTAATTCATGATAGAGATATGGTTACCAAGGTTGCAAAAGAGGCCATAGATTTATACAAGGAAACTCAGAAGAAGTTGAAGATTTATCAAATGACCTTACAATAAATAGAAAACCAGTTTATTGCTACTCAACAATTTTGGGAGCAAAATAATAAGGGAGTGGTCGAGGAGATCCAAGAGACAATTGAAGATCTTGGCAACATACATGAAACTTTTTGTTTAGACCAGAATTGCCCAAAGTTAGAAATTAGAAATTCAGATCAACAAGAATAATGGTTTGAAATTATTGATAATCCTTTGTTTGAATTTAATGATGATGTGATTCATGAAAATCCACCATTATAGTTAGATGATAAAGTTCCATCCAATTCTAGTGATGAAGATGAAGCTGATCATAACAATATAGTTTCGAAATAGGATGGGAGTTGTGAGCTTTATAGTAGTAATTTTGTTGTTCCCATAGTACTTCATAGAATTACAATCTATGAATTGCAAAAGAGTAGATTTCCCTTTGATCACCAACTAAGTTTGGGTTGGTTTAATTGTGGACAAATTAATGGTGAGTTCACACAAGTTTTAATATAGATCGTGGTGAGAACTATACCAAATACCATTTGAATTTTGATGATGACATAGACTCCATTGACATGTTGGCACAATATTTGTTCCCTAGTGTTGAATTCAGATATTTTAGTTTGGATTATGATGATGGGCACTTTTTGGAGTCTTGGGGAATTGAGGATATAGATTGATGACACAAATCATTTTTTTGTAAACAAAGTAGCATAGCATCAAGATGGTGGCTTTTCCTTGAGATTCACTTGGAATTTTAAAATCATAGGGAATTCAATAGTGGTTGTGAATGTTTCTGCTGAATTTTGTCAAATGATCATTCTAATGATTTTTCGAAGGAATCAAGAGATGGCGGTACCAAGAAATGAGTTCAGTATAAGATCATGAAAGCCTCAAAGATTGGTATTAGATCATGGTGCTAATTTCTTGAAGACAAGTAAATTTTGGGTTAGAGGACTTGTAATGTCTCCTTTTGGCTTAAGACATAGTTAAACAATGAAAAGTATGTTTGATCAATGTAATTATTTAATATTATTTTTTTTTAAATACATCATAAGGATAATATAATTACTTAAGTGGCTCAATTAAGTGGGAAATCAAATTAAGTCGCCTTTAGTTCAAAAGTGACGTAAAAGAAAAGCAAATGAAATGGCAAGAAGAAAATGAATTCCAAGGGACATTCAGAAGTTATAAAATAGGATTGAGAGGATTGTTTGAGGAGGTGGGGGTTTATTCATTTCTTGGTTGTAACCCTATGAGGTTCTGGAGATTGGACTTAGTCCATATCAGCCTTCTTGAGGATGAAATCCCTCTTGAAGAAGACTAGCTATGGTGGTGAAAGATCTACTTTGGTTGTTGTTGAAGATGATAGATTGATCTATTGTTTGTATGTGGATTTCTAATCCTTTTATGCATCCTGTAACTCTAATTGGTAGGTTTCTTATGCATCCAATCATTCTATAAGTTTCATGGCTACAATTGGGAAGATAATATTGTTGTCATTCTAATGAAGGTTGTAATGATTTATCTATTTTGATGACAATATTTATATTTAATTTCAGACATCTAATTCAGTCTGCTATAATATTATTTTTAATATATTATGGTGAATGAATAGAAATCAGTTTTCATGCACACTATTTGTCTAAATTATTATGGAGCATTTGGTAAAACTAGAGAAAATATCCACAGGGGATATTTTAGCATTTATGAGTCATATTTAATATCTAGTTAAACTGAATATTTATATTCTTGAGTTCCAAGAATACAAATTAAATTTTACACAATTAAGATAGATGAAGGAAGTCTACCTTATGAATTGTGTGAATGATTAGTAAACTATACTTCTCCCTATCACTGTAAATAAAGAAAGCTAAAAAATATGTAAATATGTCTCATGTTTGCATGGTGGAAAATTTTAGCATGGCATTGTAAATTGTCGCCTATCCAATTTACACCTTATGTTTGTTCTCCCACTTTAGTGTGTCCTATCCTATTCTCAAGCTTTCAGGCTATGAACACCAATTGGTGGGTCCCATGCTGAGATACCCCTCCCCCTAGAACTTTATATTGGTCCTATTTATAGAGGGACCAAGGAATGGAATGCTCTGGTTGGCACCCCAAAATGCCATGGTCCCTCTTAGTGCGGCCAAAACTTGAAATAGGACAAGTGTTGTCTCTCCCTAGTAGGAATTGATCCTCGTGGCTATACATGACCATTGGAGGTTGGCCTAATCAGTCAATTACCTAGGGAACCCTATATAAATAAATCCTATCAGTTAAGTTTAGACCTAGAACATCAATTAGAGCATTAATCATCAAGCATTTCTAGAGATCTTCAAGGCTACATATTCAACATTCAAGCATTGTGGAGAAAAATTACATCAACCTTATGCAAGCATGTGTGTGATTAGGGTTTTTAATGTTCATGTGTTTTTCATGTCATTACATCCAATATTTATGATTACATTCAAAGAGAAAAGCATCATCATCAACAATTGTAGATCTGAGGTATATCTATTCAACGTTTATTTCAATATTTGCATTATTTCATTCAACATTCATTCCTAAGTCGGGGTTTGACTTAGGCAAACCCCTATTCCCAACAATTTTTCCTTTTTAATTGTGTGTAGGAATAGGTATAGAGCTACACTCGAGAGGGTCAATAGAGTTCATAGTGACAAACTGGTTTAGATTTCAATGAAAAACAATTTAGAGGAAGATGGTGAATTGATCCTACTAGGTCCTGAAAATTAGGCCATACTTTTTTTAGTAGATTATAGACATCTTACATTACCCAAATCTAGGTCGGTGTCTCTGTGTGACATTTGTACCTTATTGTTTTTCTCAGATCACTTAATTTATCACCGATTTTCCCCTAACCATCAACAATCAAATCAATTCATTTTAGGAAGGAGAAGGCCCCACAAAGAGAGCCTAGAATCTAATTAGAATCTTAGTCCTTCAAGGATGGATCTATTAGATTTCCTCTCCTCCCTAATGTAATGGTTAATTAGGTAATTAAGTGGTTTTATTATATTGATTCAACGCTAACCCTAATTTTCCACCATTACACTTAGTTAGGTCATTGAATGCAGAATAATTGTATTCAACCCCATTTTATCTCTTGGAACAAGTAGGATTTAAAATATTTCCTACTCAGTTAGGACATGACATTAACTATTGGGATTAATGTGTCTCAACCTTTGAGTCTTAACATTTTTAATTAATTAATTATTTTGGTTCATATTGATTTATCCTAATTTTAGGAGGTTGGAATCAAAAGTTTCCTTGTTGATTAAAAATAAAATAAAATTGACAACTTTCTATGAAGACTCGAGTGTCAAGGCTTGTAAAATTTATCTTTTATTGGAGGATAACTCAAGGAAGTATATTATTTCCTTCGAGATTTATTCTTAGTAAAGAAGATGTTTCTATTGAGATAAAAAGGGATGATTTTGGAGCCATTGATGAAAGTTCTTTGTTTAGCTTTTTTGCTTTGTTGAAGATGGAGGTTTCTTTCTTTGGCAGCTAGCTTGTAAAGTATTATATGTTTGAGTTGTATTTAATTGTAAGAGAATGGAAGATTGATTATTATAGATTTGTTGGTATACTATCTGTGTTTCTTCAGAGAAGAACAATATGTAGTCTCCATGTTAAGGCTATGAGCCTACAAGTGTATTGTAACTTATTTGTTGCATATTAATACATTGGTTCAATGCTATGGAGAGTGTGTTTTTTACCTAAAAGGTTTTTCTCCATGTATATTTATGTTTCTTATCTTCTATTCAATTCTTCTTTTCTTTCATGTTTTAAATTATTAATTCTCATGTCATTATGCTACTGAAATTAATATAGATATGTGAGCTGAACTATCTTTCCTTAAAGTGTTAATGCAATAGGAAATTAACTATGTTTGTTTCCACTTTAAAGGCATAGTAGTATGTTCTTGTGTCATTTAATAAACATCTAATTAAAAGAAACAAATGATATAGAAGGTCCATGTTGTTTTTTAGAGGTCTTTCTAGGATGCCCAAGTTTTCCTTTCAATTGGTATCAGAGCACCTGTCCCATGATTTGTAGGTGATTACTTATTTTCTTGTACATATTGTATGTGAATTTATGATGGTATTTAAGGTTCTAGATATTTCTTCTATTAATATTTCTTATCTTGGAAAAGCTTGAGGGAACCTGTTGTACTAGAATTGGTTGTTAATAATCCTTGTTAAAGTGGAAGTCTTGCACTTGATCTTGTTTTTGGTTTATAGAAAGCATTTGAATGATGGAGAAGTGGGAGTTTCATGGATTTGATCATGTGCTTTATTTTAACATGATATTGATCTAGAGCTCCTATTAGACACTGTGTAATAATCCTGATGCATGGTGGTTTTCTTGCATTCTGTGGTTATGTGCAACAGAGAATTCATGTTGCATATTTGTTTTTGTCTCATTGGTGACATGGAGAAACCTGGGTCGTCATGACTATGGTGCAATGTTCTTACATTGGGTGCTTGGATTAAGTTGCTAGCATGGATAGGCACTATTCTATTAAACCCAAATGCATGACTGCTATGAATTTTATCATTTGATGATCTAAAAGCATATATAATAGCCTAGCTCTTGCATATGCATATATATGATGGTGGTTATGGAGTTGACCTACAAATGGGCCTAGAATTTCTTGACCTCTTCTTCCTTTTTTGGTTGGTTTTACATGCATGTCTTAGACTCTTGTTAGAAAGATATGAGAGTTTTATAGTTTTTTCATTCAAAAATATGGTTATACTTATATATGATATTCCATTGTTCTCGTTAAACTATTTCAGTATTTTTCAGACTTGTGGGTCTTCCAAATGATAAGTGGATATGGGTTTACATGTGTGTTCATGAACATGGTGCTTTCAGAAATTTTACTTGATTAATCAAAACTTGTGGTTTTGTAAATATGTCAATAAGCTATCTTTTAGGTTATGTTTATGTTGTGCCATTTTTGGATCCAAGATGGTTGCATATTTGCAGGTATTCTTTTTTTAAATCTTCTAGACAACCTATTTCATCTAAAGATTTTGCAGTTTTCCCATTCTACTAAAAGTTGTGGGTTTGTATAGATTCAAAGTATTCTTGGCAGATTCAAATTTTCATAGAGATAGTTTTGTAGGATTTCCATGTTAGCAAAAATTTATGGTTTGTAGATCTATGGAAAATTGTTATGTTTAGACTCTTAGAGAATTTTAGATTTGCAGGACACTTTTTATTCCTTGACTATGGTGCTCAGTTGTGGATTTGTTTGGCAAATTAGGTTTGCTAGTGAAATGGTGTTTGAGTCTTAAAATCCATGTGTTAACTTCTTTAATATCTTAGTTTTACATGTTATTGATGTGATCATGAGTTTGCATGTTTTACTATTTGGGATCTATGAGTTGTGCAATTTAGTGGGATATATTTACCCATTGGTTGCATTGAAGACTCATATGTGGATTGTTTGTATCCACACATCTTTTTAGTATATATGTAAATTTAGTCACTTGGCCTTGTTTGTGGTCATTTTCATATTGGTATGGTATTTTGGGATGAGAGGATGAATATTTTTTGAGTACCTAGAAAGTCAAGAGTTGGGACTTGGAGCATGTTTATCATGATGTCATGTTAGCTTGGTTTCAAATTATTGATTATACTTTTTTAGTGGGAGCTTCTATTAGTGATTGTTTATTTTCTTGGCTTGTAGACCTTGACTTTGCTGTTATCAAACATTTTAGTTGTATATGTGTAGAGTTTGATCATCTTCATATTAGGAGTTTTTTTATCATGATGCTTGGAGAGCTCGGTATCGAAGTTTAGTGGAATCTTTATCAATGATTGTGAATTTATCACTTGGTGATGGATGATCCTCTTTAGTATTGTAGATGTTCTAGAGATATTTTTTATTTATGCGATTGGAGATGTTGTTTCTTGGTTTATAGTGTGTGGTATTGTGTCTTGTTTTACTCTGAATACTGGTTTTCGAGTTTTGACATGATACAGGTTCTCTTGGGACTAAAATGTGTTAATTAATTGCATGTGATCTCCTAGGAGGAGATGGTTACATCATGATGTCATGGTTATATGTTCCTATTTTGTTATGCAAATGTATAGTTAGAACAATGATAGTTGATCTTTTGAGGTTATCTTGGTATTGAGAGATGTTATGGCGTAGATTGATCAGTTATAGGGGCTCATAGATACTTGGAGACTTAGGTGAATTTGATGTTGCCTTTTCTAAGAGATGTTTTTTGAGACAATTGGTGGTTTCAATAGGAATATTGAGGAGGTTTCACCTGATAATTAGACTCATGAGGAGATTGTTCTTAGAGTGAGTCATGGTGACTTAGTTATCTTGGAAAAGCATTATCATTCCCCACTCTTGGTCTAATTGGTAATTTATCATTTGAGAGGTATTTCCCATTTCTACTTTCAGATGAGTAATATTTTATGCTTTATCTTTCATAGATATGGGTCCTGATCCATCAATAGGTGGTACTGGGGGAGTCAGTTTGAGAGATTTTATGACATAGTTATTGACTTGTGCATATTTTTTACTATGAGTTGATTATGAGGATCATATGAGATGGTGTATTGGAATAATTTCCTACTATGGAAATAGTTGATTTGAGTTTGATCTTTGTTGACCTGTGAGAGACTTTTATTCATGTTGGTTACATGATACATATTTTATGTTTGATCTTGGTGACTGAATGGCTTGGGTGTTAAGGGAATTTATTTTGGAGTGTTTTTAAGAAGATAATACTTGACATAATTTGCATATATAGGTGTATGTTGAAGGACATTTTGCATGTGTTCATTTGCAGTGTCTCTCTCTTTGGTCTTGGTTACCTTCCTAGATGTTTGGATTCACATTACATTGGTTTTGAGGTTTTCTTGGAGATATGATGATCACTATTTGGTGGTCATGTGTGTTGTCAAATTACCTAGAGGTTCTTATTATCTCTTTTCACTATTGGGTTTGGAGAACTTGTGAGAGTTTTGGAGACTTGTTATGAGAGATGTTTATGCAACAATTTTGTTTACAAGCTTTCCATATCATTGTGGATGTTCCTTGGTACTACATGATATTTTTTAACTCATTCTATGTGATGCTATTGGTATACCTGATATGCCTTGGTTATTTTTAGACTTTCATTACCCATGGAGTGGAAGTTCTTAGATGTGTATGTTCTTCGTTGATAGGTTTACAAATGGAGCTTAATTAGAGTTTATGGGTTGGATTTTATTTTTTTGAAATGAGTTTACTAATTTTGTTAATAGTTTAGAGGTATGGATGATTGCATTTTTTAAATTTTTTTGTGGTTTCTTCTTAATTCATGAGTTTTTTCAGTTGGATGTGAGCAATCAGTTGTGGTTGTTATTCTGATGGGATTTTTGAATATTCATATTTGATCTTTGTTAGTGGAGAATTTTTGGACTTCAGGTTTATGTTTTGGTAATGGGTTTAAAGTTATATTTGTGCTTCTATAAATTATGTGAGCATAGTGAAGTTGTGGTAGTATTTTGTGGTTTGCATTTGACTCTTTACAAGTCTTCAACAAGTGGAAGAATATTGGGATTAAGGGGTCTCAATCTTTGGGTCCTAACATTGTGAATTAATTTAATTAATTATTTTGGTGTATATTGATTTGTCCTACTTGTAGGAGGTTGGAGTCAAAAATTTTCTTGATTAAAATAACTGACGGATGATTTTGGAGCCATTGATGGAAGTGATTTCTTCAGCTTGTTTTCTTTGTTGAAGATAGAGATTGCTTTCCTTGGCACATATCTTGTATAGAGCTATATGTTTGAGTTGTATTTCATTGTAAGAGGATGATAGGGTGATTCTTATAGAGCTGCTGATATACTATCTATGTTTGTTCAAAGAAGAGCATGATGTAGTCTCCATATTAAGGCTATGAGCCTACAAGTGTATTGTAATTTATTTGTTGTAGATTAATGCATTGGCTTGATGCTTTGGAGATTGGGGTTTCTTACCTAAAAAGGTTTTCCCCATGTATATTGTTGTTTCTTGTCTTATGTCCAATTCTTCTTTCTTTTATGTTTTAAAGTGTTAATCTACATGGTGTTATGCTACTAATATTTATTCAGATCTATGAGCTGAATTATCTTTCCTCAAAGAGTTAATGCAATAGGAAATTAACTATGTCTATTTTAACTTTAAAGGCATACAAGTATGTTCTTGTATCATGATAATAAACATATAATTAAAAGAAACAAAGGATACAAAAGGTTCATACTATTTCTCAAAGGTCATTTTGGGATGCCCTTTTCCTTTCACCAACATCTCCATAATTTCAAGTAGATTATAAATTGACTTATTTGTATTCATTTTTTCCTTGATGATAGATCATGCTAGAAAGACAATGAGGGAGAACATAATGTTGAGCATAGGAAGCACTAACATAATTTTAAGAAGCGTTCATCTCACCATACTAACTGCTAAAATGGACCTTAAGAAATGAAACATTAATGAAGAGTCCAGTGAATGTTTTGTGAGATAGAGAGTGAAGAACAAGAATTGTGATGGATAGATAAGGTACATAATATTTATAGAGATAGATGACAGAGTGCAAGTGTTTGAATAGGTTAATATTTAAATAAGCTGAATAAGGGCGATATTCAAAGTCAAATAATGGCACATTGAACTACAGTATTTTTGGAGGCAATAAAGGGACTTTGGTGCTCATCAAAGGTGCTATTATTTTAATTAGTGTGGCCTAAGAGATCGTATTATTCTTGAACCCAACATTAAAGTAGAATTTATTTTAGATTACATTTTTGGTTTGACCTTTTCCACTTCAGAATTGATGTAATTCAACATTTTTTTTTGAGGATTTCTATTTTGTTAAAATTTTAAATATTTATTGAAAACATTTATATTCATTATTAAGGGCTAAATGAACCTAAACAGATAATGGTTTGGATTAAAAAAATAGAGAAATTTTAAGTTCATGTTCAAGTTCTTCTTTAATAGTAATATTAAAATTATGAGTATTTAATCTATAATTATTTTGGTGAAACTGATCCTGAATGTGATTCACCATTCAATGAGTGCCATCAATTACAAAGTGGAGAAATAAATATTACAATATTTGAAAGGATTCAATCTTAATGTGAAAATATTTGAACCTCATCATAAAAAGTACCATAAATTGGTGGAACCTCTAACTAGATATCCTAAAATATCCACCCTTTGGGTGTTTGTTTTGCAATATTTTTTCTATGTCCAAGGGTGAGCTAGTCATGGTTCTAGTCTTCCATGACCCCATTTTCCTTAAGTGTATTAGTTTGGAGTCAAGATGCAATTTCCATTATTTCACTTTAGTGTCTTGTTCTTTCAACCATGGTTCTTTTATTCAGATGTTTATATATCTTGTATGATTTATTAATAGGCTTCACCAATTTGTCACTTTAAATCACCGATTTACCCTTTCTAGTTTCTCCTTCACTTACTGATGTTGTGTTATATTGTTATTAATAGTCCTTGTTGAGTTACTACTTTAATGATTTCTTAAAATCTGTTTACATGTCTTTATTTTTGTTGCATCTATGTGCTTTTTTGTTTTCACTCTAAGTAAGTATTTTTAGAACCATTTTTCTCCATGTCTCAAGTGTGCATCCCATTCATATGCAATTTTATGCTAAATGATGGCTTTCATGTTCATTATATGTTATGCTCACATTAGTAAGTGTGTTTCTTATCATAGCATCCACCACTTAAAAGTGTTATAATTGACAGTACTTACAATGGACTTGTTGACAATAACCTTTTTGCATTCCATCATTTTGAAATTTAGATGATCATTTGATGATAGATAACTTCATGTTTCTCTCAAGATATAAAATTCATTTTTTATTTGAGACATCTATCAAGATTTTTTGTACGTGGCTTATGAATTTTTAATGAATTGTCAAAACTTATTTACTTGAATTTATGGTTTTATTTGTCTTAGCAAGTATATTCTTTATGAAAAAAAATCCCTATTAACGTGTGATAAGCTTCAATAAAGTATACTTATTACTTCAACATATCCCTAATCTAAGTAAGACAGATTAACTTCTTGTGATATGATTTCTTCATACAAGCCACCAATCTCTCTTCTCCTTAATTATCACTATTCTTAGTGACAAATTACTAGTAATTATAATTAATATATATTGGTTTTTATTAAAATAAAATGGGTTTTACAGGAACCTGAAACCGAAATCCAAGTACATAAATAGAAAAATAACAGCAAGAATCTCTAGAACCAACAACCAAACAACAAAAAAGACAAGGGCAAAACTCCACAAAGCCCAACTAAAATACAACACTAAGGCCCACATAATACTAACAAAACAGTAAACAAAAGCACCTAGGAGCTAAGAATTTTTCATAGTGAAGTCCTTATTGATGTCTTTGACCTCCTCCATGATGTTCATCATGGTACTTTTCTCTTGATTCCTACTCCTGGTCCTAGTAGACGGGCCTGCAAAGACCTGCACCTCCAGTCCCTGTGGATTAGTATCCTTCCTTTTAGATTTAGTAGCAGATGTTGAAATACTATTGATCAGTTGAGCTTTATGGATTATAATTTTCTCATTCAGCTTTCGAAAGTCTTCAGCACTGTTATTAATATAAATTGTTCTCTAAACCACATCATAAAGGATCTTCACATCTATATGAGCTACATAATTTTAATTCACTACTTACTAAAACTTGATATAGTTATATTTTTTACTTACGAAAACAACTAAATCTTCTAATAGAATTTTCCACAATTTAAATACTTCTATAAACTAAAAATCAATCCATCAATGCAATACTTTTTGTGTAAATGTGAACTTATTTACCATTATTAGAATGGGAAGAATAAATGGATTACCACAGCTCTCCACTATGAATAAATTACCTCGAAGGCTCAAATTCCATCACAATTTGAAAATTGTATTCTTGCACACAACTTGAGAACAATAACCACCCCCGAAATGTAGCGAATTTAACCTCTGATAATTTCTGACTAACCTCACATAAGAATTTATGACTTGCTCCATATTTATTGAACGAGATTCACTCACTCACATTTCTGCGCTCTGCTATATATACGCCTGATATCTTTCTCAATCCACATCAACACTTCGGGTTTCATCATATCTTATTCAACTAGCTATTTATTCTCTCGATTCATTTCTTGTTACCTTTCTCGGGCAATGAATATGGGCAGATCAATGCTTACCAAAATGATAACAGTAGTACTTATTTTCATTGTTTTGTTCATTTTCTATGTCTCTGATCGATATAATCTCAACGAAACTGCAAAGATATTAACAACAACAAAGTAGCCGATAATGTGGTTCAAATTGTGCAACACTTAAGGTCGTGTCCTAACTGTCAAGGCAATAATCCAGATCCTAAATGTTCTACACAATAACACAAATTAAATATTCTGCCGGAATTGTGAATTGTATTTATTGTATTACTTTATTTAATTCCTCATTGATCATTCAAAGTGAATTCATTATCACAATATACAACTACCTAATGATAATGGGTATGCCTTAGACAAGCTATGTATAACAAGTATACCATTAACAAACCAAAGCTATGTCTCAAAATTATTAATATCAACTTGATATCCATCCAAATATTAACTATAACAAGACTGACTGACTTCTAAATAATTTGACAATAAAACAATACTTATGAATGTTGAGCCGAGATTACCAAATCAAACCATAAACAACACTGTTTGTTAAACTGAAAATATGAAAATGTTTATCAACGTAATCTCTAATCTAGATACTTCTAAGATAGTTCTAATATTCTAAAAGTGAGATCAATTAACATCAAACTAGAATAAAATAACATAATCTTTTAAGATCCCTTCAAACTCAGTCTGAACTATCACAACATTATGTCTACAAATTGAGATTGACATGATCATTGCTTTAGTTTGAGAGAAAACTACATTGAAGGAAGGCCCTCTTCTGCCAAAATTAGTAGCATCTATAATATAACATAAAGAAATCAGATATAGTGGTCACGTTGATAAATGAAGAAACATATACACAAAACGGAAACCGATGAAAAAGAGCCTTACAAGAATCTCGAAACGTATATATATGTAATATGAAATAGACTGGCTAGCTTATATAACGAAGGCAACAATTCGTAGTCTACCTTTGACTCTTGACAAGGAAATGGAATATCTAGTGTAACAACATCCTGCTTACAATTCTCTCTTTTTTATATTTTTTTCTCCCCAAAAGATGAATAAGAATTTTTTGCCAGGTTCTAAATAAACGCTCTCCTCAGTGTGATTTGTGTCTCCACCTATATTGATCCCCCAACAAAAAGTCTTCTGTGTTATTTAAGATTAGCCAGGTGTGCTTAGTAGATTATTAGAACATTCAAATAAGATGAAATTTGCAATGTTTTGTTTGATCATTATATTTTTCTATTTTTCCTTACATTTAAAATTTAATATTTGAAAAGAAATATATTATATAAAAAAATTCTCAAACCTTAATAAAATATTTTGGGTAACATATATTCATTATAACGTGTGCTAAAGCTTGGATCAGATCCAAACCATAATGCATCTGTTATAAAATGTGCACGGCATAAGTTGTATATGCGCTTAAAATCACACTAATTTATAACCCTTGCAAGTATTATAGATATACACTTTCTTGCTTTTTCAGACACGTAACTTTTTGCGACACCAAAGCAAAAGTCTGTTGAAATGTTTAATATACTATTCATGAATTATTTTAAGATTTGTTTAAAACTGAATATGTATATTCTTGATTTCTGAGTATACAAATTAAATGCTACGCAATCAAGATAGATGAAAGCGATCTAGCTTATAAATTGAAGGTGATAGATGATATTTTTCCCTATCACCGCAGATCAGAAAGTTGAAAAATATGTAAATGTGTCCTGAGTTTCCATGACGGAAAATCATAGTTAGGTGGTTGGATGCACAATAGCTGTGTTCATCCATGTTTTATGTTTTGCAGCAACTAGGATCTGGAATGTTGCCTGAACAGTTGGGACACGACTTTAACATCTCCACAATTTCAAGCAGATTATCAATGCCTAAATTTGTATTGACTTTTTCGTTGAGGATTGGACGAGCAGAGACAGTGAGGAAAACCATAACGTTGAGCACAAGAAGCAGTGCCATAACTTTCAGAAGCATAGATCTCGCCATACTAATTGGCAGAATGAATATTAAGCAATGAAACGTATTTGTTTACAAATGAAGAAAGAAGAGCTGAGTGATTTTCTTGCGAGATAGAGAGCGAAGATCGAGAATGGTGATGGATAGACAAGGTAAATCGTATTTATAGAGGACGAAGACCGGGTGCAAGTGCTTGAATGGGTCAATGTTGAAATTCACTGTAGAAGGGTGATATTCAAAGTAAAAGAATGGCACGTTGAACTACAGCATTTTATTAAGAGGTGTCAAAGGGACTTTGGAGGTCTTTGTAGGTGCTTTTATTTAATTAGTGTGCCCTAAGAGAGCGTATTTTTATTAGACCAAACATTAAGTAGAATTTTTTTTTCGATTGCATTTTTGGTTTGACCTTTTCCATTTTAGAATTCTTGTTATTCAACAATTTTTTTTTGTTTTGACCATTTCATTTTTCTTTTTAAATTTTAAAATATATTTCAAAAAGTTTATATCCATTATAAAGGGTTGTATGAAAAGAAAAAAGAGAGAGATAATTGATGTTTTAGTTATGTTCATTTTTTATAGTAAAATCAAAATTATTAGTATTTGGTTTAGATGTTCTTTGGTGAAGATGAGCTTGAATGTGACTCACCATAGATGAGTGTCTTCAGTGATAAAGTGGAAATTACATTAAGTACAATCATTGAAAGGATTTGTAGTATCATAAATTGTACTCTTTTAGTTACGAGTCTAATTTCACACTCTTTTTAGAACTCATTTTAGTTTTCCATTCTCCTAAGCATTTTGGACCATTTCTAGCCTTGGATATTTGAATATGAGCATTGGAGGTTGGCCTAATTTATGAAATACTTCAAGAACCCTAGATATAAGAGAATCTTTACTAATTCATTTTCATCCATCCACATTCAATCATCTCCTAAAGCAAGCATTTAGAGTGAATTTCTCTACATCTGAGCATTATGGAGCAATGGTTTACAATAACATTTATTCAAGTGGGCTCTTATGATTAATATTGTATTGTCATGTTATGTTATTAAATTAACACTTGAGGGTCTTATCCAAAGAAAATTACATCATAATCAAGCTTGAGGTATAATATTGTGGATTCAACATTTTACTTCAAATCTAACCTTTGCACTACAAGAATAAGCACTATTTTCTATTTATCATCATTATGCAGTTAATTCCAAACCTAGGGATTGACCTAGGCAAACCCCTATACATCAAACACCATTTTTATCTCTTGTGTGTGTGCAGGCTTTAGATTTCATAGAAAAGGATTATAAATTCAAAGGGTATAGACTAAGACAAAGAGATCTAAACTTTGGAGAAGTGAAAAACATTGGATGGTTCAAACAAGTTTGAAGTCCTTGACACTTTTCTGACAAAATTTAAGTGAGATATTCTAAGTAACATCATGATCTCAAATTTCTTCCTAATCTCTTCATTCATCACCTTTGAGACTAGGACACCTAGCCATAGTCTAACACTTTTAGCCTGAAATCACTGACATTGATTCCTTTCGGATTCGTGTTTCCAAAGTTCTCAAATTCTATATATCTATTATGTAGCTTACTAATTATTTTTATTTCTATGATTTTTTTATCATTAGGTCTAGTTCTTGCATTTTCCCATTCTATCTTATTAAATCAAACCACAAGAAAAAGAATAGTAAATTCATACACACAACTCTCCCAAGGGTTTGTACTTTACTCTATTGATAATTATTTAATGTATTATTGATGTGAGTGGGCTTGATTCCTAGTTTGTATGTTTAAAATAGTGAATCTCATTCAACCATAATATAACAAGATACATCCCTTTCTCTCTAATCATAATTTCATCCATTTTAATTGTACCTTCACTTTTCAATGTTGTTCTCATCATAATATTCTTTCTTGAGTTACCACTTAAATGAATTGTCAAAATTTATTTATATGCCTTTGTTGTTCTCACATTTATGTGCTTTTGTGCTTTCTCTATAGGAAGGTATTGTTAGAACCATTATGCTCCATATCTTAAGTGTGCATCTCATTATATGAAATATGTAGCTTTCATGTCATTATATAAAAATATCACATCAGAAAGAGCATTAATTATGATTCAAGAGCATCCCCGGTCAATGAGAAATCTTGTTGTAGCATCCTAAAATTGTACCCCTTGCAATTTTGACCACATTTAGGGCCCTCACCATAGCGGTCTCATCCCCATGCTTGATCGAGACCTATTTGTGCCTCCCCCATGCAACCAAGCTTCATATTTCAATCTTGCATCTTGCATAGCCCCTTGTCCCTTCTGATGTAGTAACTTCCCTCACATCCTCATCCTTACATCAAGCCACACACACATGCACCACTGTATTCCACACACAAACATATAGGTTGATTTTGTCTATTCTGTGTGTGTGTGTGTGTGTGTGTGTGTGTGTGTGTGTGTGTGTGTGTGTGTGTGTGTGTGTGTGTGTGTGTGTGTGTGTCTGTGTGTCTATGTGTGTGTCTGTGTGTGTGTGTGTTTGTGTGTGTATACCAATTTGAAACAAAAAAATCTTTACCAAGTCGGCCAAAAGAAAGGTTGTAACATGTATGCACATCTCTAACCCAAAATATACAACTAGACCAAAATATGAAATACATGGAACTTGATCCAAACAAAAACTGAAAATAAAATGAGTGACTCTAAACCAAAAGAATAATTGACATGCCATCACTCAACCAAAAATATATGTTACATCTAACTCTGATAGCATAACCTGAACACATGTACCAATCATCATCAATTGATAATAGTGTAATTCCAAACCAAAACAAGCAACACCCGGACTCAACAAGTAACTGGATTCAAACATACTAATATTAATCAGATCAACTACCAAAGCAATCTGTCTATGCCCAAACCATAATACCAATCCATAGTAACCTTAGGTCCAAAAACATAATAGTAAACACTTCATCATTGTAGCTAACTCTGCTAATGTCTAGACCAAAACCCAATTGAACCAAACTATTTAACATCAATGACAAAAAAGCATATATCTGGAACCATCTCCCCCTTTGTCATTAATGACAAACAACCAAAAATGTTTTTATAGTAAAACTTTCTTGAATAACAACCCTCGCTAACTAGAGAATCGCCACATAGTATAACAATCCTTCTATTCACTTTAAACATATTTCAGTATTCCCCT
This sequence comes from Cryptomeria japonica, assembly GCF_030272615.1. Taxonomy (NCBI): domain Eukaryota; kingdom Viridiplantae; phylum Streptophyta; class Pinopsida; order Cupressales; family Cupressaceae; genus Cryptomeria; species Cryptomeria japonica. The sequence continues at coordinate 842,462,644 of NC_081407.1, read as the reverse complement.
TTTAAAGAAGATATAATTTTTTTTTTACTATTCTTCTCCCTATTTGTCATCAAATACAAAGGGCAAACCAAAGAATCATAATGAATCACAAAGAACATCATTAATAAATTACTCAGCCAAATATCTTTGAATTGTTTCTTCAACCTAATCTCTGAGGCATTCCAAGCAAGAGTAGAAGCAACAAGAATCATGCTCTGACATTCAAAGTCAAAATAATCTATATCGATCAAAAGAATCTATATTTTTAGCATCTTTCTAAACATTTTCTACATTAGCCAATAGTGTTATGTAGGGAGAAATTTTTAATTCCATATCAACTTGCACCTCTTGAAACATCCTGAATTTAAGAATCTCTCTGATGCCTTCTCAAGGTTAATTGATCATGCAATTCTTGAGCCTTATTTGTTTCATTTCCATAAGCATCTTCATAGATTTTATAGTTCTCAGCCAATTCCACCAATTGAAATTCAATATGATAAATTTCATCCTTGAATTTTTGTGTCGCAGCTAGGAACCTCAAACAAAATTTTAAAAAAAATTCAACAACCTCCATTGATTTCCTTAAATTTATTAAATTAAGGATTAGCACCTAATTTTCTCTTTTATGTTTTTCTATCATCTTTTCTTGTAAGTTTGTTGCAGTAAATCCTTCCTCAAAACCATTGTCATATTCTTCAACCATTCCTTCTATAAGTATCTCCACAAGCTCCTCGAGAAGAAGATCAGCAATATCAATAGCAACTAATTAATCCAAACCAAGTACATCACAAAGGCCTTTTCAATAACATCTTTCTTACAAGAAACATGATTGTGATATGAATTACGAATTTTTTGCACTCAAATCACCTTCTTGATCATTTCAAGCACCTTCTCTCTAGTAAGTCCATCATCATCAATAACCTTATCGATTTTTTTCTACTCCTTACATTGAACTACGTTTTGTTCTACCTTCTTCTCTTCTTCATCATCATCACTTTTAATTGTTATTGGATCAATATCCTTCTTCTGTGAAACTATCTTTTTAGTCATCTAAATTTTGGAACTACAGGCAAAGATCTCTGCAGATAGCTTCCTTTTTTCTCTTTTCTCTTTTCTCTTTTCTCTTTTCTCTTTTCTCTTTTCTCTTTTTTCTTTTCTCTAGTTCCATCATTTCGGACCTTCCTAGGATCTTCTTTTTTCCCAAGCCTTTCTGTATTTGGATCCTTCATCTTCTTCAATAAATTTTGTACTAAATTTATACATTCATGTTCAGACACCTCATAGAGTAGTGTAGTTACCCAAGAAACTCTCAAAACCACAACTTCCAAAAACTAATTATCTTTATCCACTAAAAATACAATATCATTCCCATACCAATCTATAACCTTAGGAGGAATCTGATTCCTCAAAATCAAATCACTTCTAAGCTTTATAAAGAAATTCTACACATTTTCAAACTATCATCCAACCCATCTAAATGACCCAATAGTCATGTCATTTCTCTATGTAATATTTTCAACTTCAGGCATAGCATTTAGAAAATAGAAAATTAAATAAAAAAATTAGAGAACCATATCAAAATGGATACATCTCACTCTTTGACATTTTGATGTTATCTAACAACTATCACCGTAGAATCTCACATAGATCATATTAAACATTTTTCTTAACCATCTGATAAGACACATGCACATCGTTGGACGCACAAGAACCTTCTCTAGTTTTGTAATAAACTTTGTAAGATATCCTCATTGTCGCATACCTAACATCCACATTCTTGATAGTATCAATTTTCAATGCTCTTCCATCTAAAATTAATCTAGTCAAATAAATTTATCTCAACATTCTTCACAGATTTCAATATATGTATTTCTTCATTCTCGCACAACCCTGTTACACTTCAAAGTACCTATTTCAAAATTAAATATGGTCTATCAAGCTGGATAACTTCATCACAAATTCTACTGAGAACAATTCTTATAACTTCTTCATCATCAATCATCAAAAAATAATTTCAAGTGTCTAAACCTTTGTTCCCTAGATTGCCAAATTCACTCTTTAACTTTTGTGAATTGTAAACTAGGTAATTCTACCTGAAAGTCCTAATCCTCTCATGATTATAATCTTCTAGATTAACATGAATGTACTGAATTTTTTTTCCTTGTGGATAATGTGAATATCAATGAAAGAGAATTCTTCAACCAAATCTACATCCATTGGAATGAAGGCTTTTAACTTATATTTAGGTCTAGGTTCATCATTGGTAGTCACAATTTTCCTAAATTTTGCCAAATTACCGCTTTGCAATATTTTCTTCTCTTTCGCATGAACTTGTTCCTTCGCTCTCCTTAGTTTCTCGAATTGCAAGTGCATAAATGATTGTAATCATAGAAATAAATACTTAGAAGTTAGGTTTCCAGATAGTTGATACACTATTTGTTGAGCCATCAAGAATCACTTTCGGACCACAAGATATGCTCAAAACCTTGAAAAAATATTCGCACATAGCTGTCATATTGAGAGGAAACTTAACATGAAACTAAGAGGGTTTGAAAGATGTTTTCATTAAATCTCTAAATCAGACCCTACTGTCTAAGTTAATTACCAAAAGAGGGAACCACATCTATAGCAGATGTTTAACTACCTTCAACATTTCCTTCCATCTTTTCTTCTAGTTTCTTCACCAACAACTTTTGTTTTCCTCTAAAATCCACTATACTCTCTAAACCAATAGTCTTTTCTTCAGTTCTTTTACAAAATTTTGAAATATGCCCAACATTTTTATAGTTATAGCATACCAAATTATTCTACATCATTCTCTTGTTCTCATTTCTTCTAAAGGTCTTATTCATCCTACATTCAATGGATTTGTGGCTATATCCATTGCAAACATAGAAATATGTATTGAAATATTTGACATTTCTGTTTATATTCATTCTGCTTCTACATTCACTATCCTTGTGTCCATACTTGATGCAAAAATGACAATTTTCATTGAAAGAATAACCCCTTTTTTCTGATTTCTACACTCATTTGCTTTGTGCCCTACTTTATTACATGAAAAACAATTTCCTTTGAAAGATAAATACCTAAAACAGATTGGAGGTGGTCTCTATTTCATCACAAACTTCCTAAAATTTTGGTTAGACATGAAATTCCTCTTATCTTTGGTAGCATTCTTCATATCTTTCTTTACTTTTCCCTTTTCTTCATTCATCTTTGAGCATTCACCAAACTCTTCATTATTTTGAAATTACAAGATAGATTCTTGTATCTCCTTTCCACCTTTTAGTTTTAATCCATTACTAATCTAATCTTTAGAATCTTTGAGTTCACTTTTCAGATTCATCACTTCTTCTAATTTTAAAAATTCTCTAGTCTTTTCATCAAGCTTTGTTTTACATTCATCAATAACCTTCTTTCCTCTGTCCAATAAATCCCTTAAGTGAGAAATTATATCAACTTCCTTCTTGTATTTGTCTTTGCACTCATTCAGATAAGCTAATGTAGATCTCAGTTCTCCTTCAATATCAACAAATCCTTTAACATCATCCCAATCACATTGTTCTAAAGCACCCATATTATTCAACTCTTCTTCAAACATAGTGTTTAGATTATAGATCTACCTCAAGAATTTAAGCTTACTCAAGAGGAACCTTGCTCTAATACCAATTGTTGAACACACACTGGATGTTGAGAGGGGGGTGACTCAACATTAACTAAAATTTTAGACTTCAATCATGCATCTAACAAGTTTATTCCAAGCGTTCACTTCAAAGAGTATTAAATGATGACATCATAAAAATTTTCACACCAATCACACATGAACACTAATATTTTATACGTGGAAAACTCAAATTGGGAAAAACCAGGGTGAACACCAACTCACAAGAATTGATCCACTATAAAAATGTCTTACAAGAGGGAGATCACTACTCTGGACTTGCAAACCAAGGCTAACTACTTTTGGTGTAAGATACAACAAAAAATGACTTGCACACTGATGCTAATTACAACAAATCAAGATACAATATTACAACTTATAGGAAAATAACTGCATGAATAAAGTCATCTCTATATGTTGATCATAGTCTCTATTATAGCACAAATTTTAACTTTAATAAAGTATCTGGACCTCCAAATCTCCAGATCACTACTCTTATATCGACTGTCACCTTTGTAGTACAATCGAGCTTGTGATGTAGCAACTTCACTCACATCTTCATCCTTACATCAAGTCACACACACATTAACCACCATATTCTACACACACATATATCTTGATTTTGTCTATCATGTGTGTGTGTATACCAGTTCGAAACCAAAACATCGTCACCAAGCTGGACAAAAGAAAGGTTGTAACATTTATTCACATTTCTAACCCAAAATACAACTAGACCAAAATATTAAATGCATAGAACTTGATATGAACCAAAAACAAAACCAAAATGAGAAACTCTGAACCAAAAGATTACTTCACACTCCATCATCAGACCAAAAATATATGTTACATCTAACTCTAATAGCATACCAAGAACACATGTACCAATCATATCAATTCACAATAGCATAAGTTCAGACCAAAACAAGCAACACTTGGACCACAATAATTGAACTTTCAAATATCCTCATCATCAACAAGTAACCCGATTCGAATATTCTAATATCAATTGGATCAACTACCAAAGTAAACTGCCTATGTCTGAACCATAGTACCATCCATAATGACTTGTGGTCTATAAGCATAACTGTAAACACTTCATCACTATAGCTAACTATAAGGAAAGCACAGCACGGAAAACACACTCCTAACACCAATTCTAAGGGGAATCAAGCAAGTATGTCTTTAAATTCTTTTGCAGAACATTAAGATATACACAGAATAATGAAAAAATAATCACACGGAAAACACAATAGAGAGTTAACACCAGATTTATGTGGGAAAACACTAACGGGTAAAAAACCCACCACCGAAGAGAGATCACTTTATTCACAATTAATAGAAGGTTACAATAAAGTTACAGATCCTCTTCATAGGTATTTGCTCTCAGAATCTATTTTTGGATCATAGTCATCACCTATGAAGAACACTCAGGCTTCCAACAAGACTCCACACCATACATCACACAGTAACCTCTCTTTCAGTTACATCTCTGGCAACATATATATCAGGCATCGATTACAATGTATCAGTTAAGCATAACTATTATGGAGTCCAATGATCTGTCATTCAATAACATCCATCCACCTAACCAACATCTGGCTATTGTGATTACATCTTCCATGTCGACCGTTCAACTGTCAGTTTGCACCAATCGGTTAGACATCTAATTTCCTGCATTGGTCTGTATTCGTGAGAAAACAATTATCCCACATGCACCCAAGAATCACACCGGTTCATATTCAAATATAATGGAAGGAACTTCTAATGTGACCATGAGCTCATCTTTTGGACTTTGGTTCGAAGCGAGCATCCGCGGTCGGTCTCTACTCCATTGGCCATTGGAAAGACCAGAAATGCATTGCTCTGATCTCTCAATGAACTAGTAGATGACTCCACTAATGTGGCTCCAAATAGGTCGGCTCCATCAGCTCATCGGGATAGCGTTCAACAAGTAGACCCAATCTCTTGATGACCCTAAGATGATTCCATCGGTCCATTGACCTAGCACTCAACAGGTTCTCCCAATCTCTAATGATACCCCAATCACCGAAGGCGACTCCATCGGGTCATCGACAAGACAACCAAACTGCCTACCCCAATCCTTGATACCAACGAAGTTAGACTCATCGGGTATCGGTGTAGCAACCAGCCATGTCATCCTGATCAATGATAGCACTTAGTTAGTTTCATCAAGTCATCGAAAACACACCCAAACTGGCTACCCTAATAGCATCGAAGTCAACCAAAGCGGATCCATCGCGTAATCGGCAAGATAACCAAACAGCTATCTCGATCATCCGATCTTCCTTGATCTTCTCAACCTCTCTTTCTGTGCTCTGCCATGTGGCACCACCTAATTGGCTTCGGAGTCCCTATCCTACCACCTTAGCATGGCCTCACTAACCACCCGAAATGAATCTCTTCTTTTTCACTGGGTCGTGATGGATATTCTAATGAGCAGTTTCCCATCATGACCTAGCAACCACCATTGGATCAACCTGGACTTACTCACCCGATAGCCGATGCTACCCCGATGAGCGAAGATGACTTCGTCGGGTCATTAGGATGACTTCAAACCTACTTCTCCGAGCTCCATTACACTTCAAGACATAGGAAGACAAACTCATCAGGTATCAATATAGTAGACCGAGACCACTCCTGATGACCAATACCTACTCCGTTATGTCGAGTTCATCGACAAAGGTTATATTGACAGAGGTCACAAATTTTCTTCACACTGTTTCATCAGCTAGAGTTAACCCGATCAGTACGAACAAAGGTCAAGTGAATTAGAGGCACATTTCCAACAAACTCCCACTTGATGAGGAATTCACTGGACTGCCAAACACTTACAGACATAACTAAGAAACATGGACTCTAAAGCCCATCAATGTTGATATACCACTCGATCATAAATCATCAGGAAATAGAATTTACTGTGTGCATCATTGAGATACCTGCAGAGTAGTCACATCTCATCCATAGACATACCTACCTTCTACCATGCCACTTCCACTGGACACACATAGAAGCTGTCCACTAAGAAAACCATATAATCTACTCATAGAAAAACATAACTCTGTCTCCCAAGAATACAAAACTCTCGATCCAAAAAGGTTAACCGAATGTACCAACATTTGTCACAAACATAGCTGGAAAAGAAGCTTCAGCAAGTGCTAGCACATCCAACTATACATGCCTCCTGGGTATATTATATTTCCATGTATCCATGAGTACCTTTAACTGATCAGCCCATGCCAAAACTCCAAATGAAAAACCACAATATCATGAAGTATCAAGCAAACGTTCAGTCTCCTCAAAACACAAAACCAAGATCAATGCCAAAATTCCAACTACTGAATCATGAACTTAAACATGACAACCATGATCTAAAACATGTCATCCAAAGAGATAACATGCTCCATATGAGCACCTCCATATCATGCCATAACTCTAAATGTATCTCAAGAGTGTACCACGACACAATAAAAACAACTTAACAAGAACAACATGTTAAAACATAAACAACATCTCTACCAAGGACTTATGAATCCTCAAGATGTTAGCATCTTCAATCACATGAAGATCATCCACCATCAAGTGATGAATATACATCACTGCCAAACATGGTACCAAGTCTTACATGGCATCATGATAAACATCTTTTTCATGAAGATTGAACCAAATATCAATAGATGTATGACTTGCCAAAGAAGCTCAAAAGGCATCTCCATCACCATTCTGAGAGGACCCAAAATATGAAGAACTCTTATTTTTCTTCTTCTCTCTGCAATCCTTTCCGATATGACTAGTTTGTCCACAATTCCAGCACTTCACTTTGGACTTCTTTCCAGGAGACTTAGAAATTTCCTCTGACATGTTTTTAGACTTCTTGTCCTCTTGCTTGCCTCTAATAGCAAGAACCTCCTTGACCATCTCAGAAGATTTTCTTCTTGTTTCTTCTGACAGTAATGAAGAAAACAAACCTTCCATTGTGAGCGTGGTTGGTGTACTCCCAATGGCCATTACTAGATGATCCCATGTGTCAGGTAGAGAACATAACATAAGCATACATTGAACCTAGTCATCAATCTTGACTACTATGGAGATTAATTGTGCAAGAATAATGTTGAAAACATTCAGATGATCTACTAAAGATGTACCCTCGTCCATCTTCAATGAATACAACTTCTTCCTCAAGAACAACTTATTTACTAGAGACTTTCCCTGATAAATATCACCAAGTTTCTTCCATAGAAGAATAGCAGTCTTCTCCACATGAACATTTAACAAGAACAGAGTCTGCCAAACATAGTCTGATCAACCCTTTGGCTTTTCTATCTGCAAGGTCCCAGTCCTCTTGTTTCATGCCTAAAGGTTTAGCTCCATCCACTACAATCCAGAGATTTCTATCCACTAGCAAATCTTCAACTTTAAGTTTCCACAAATCAAAGTTGGAGCCATTGAACTTCTCAATGTCCATTCGCCCTGAGGTGTTCACCATCTTAAACTGTAAACAAGACAAATAAACACTCTGCTAGACTCCCACTAAAAACCAGAATTGGTACAAAGAACCAACCCTATCCAACAAGGATAAAACAACAGGCCAAGCTCTGATACCACTTGTAAGGAAAGCACACTGTGGAAAATGCTCTCCTAACACAAATTCTAAGGGGAATCAAGCAAGTATGTCTTTAAATTCTTTTGCAGAACATTAAGATATACACATATTAATGAAAAACTAATCACACAAAAAACACAATAGAGAGTTAACACCTGATTTATGTGGGAAAACCCTTATGGGTAAAAACCCACCACCAAAGAGAGATCACTTTATTCATAGTTAACAAAAGGTTACAATAAAGTTATAGATCCTCTTCACAGGCATTTGCTCTCAAAATCTATGTTCGGATCATAGTCATCCAATAGGACTCCACAACATACATCACATAGTAACCTCTCTCTCTCTCTCTCGGTTACATCTCTGGCAACATATATATCAACCATCGATGACAATGTATCAGTTAAGCATACCGTTATGGATTCCAACAATCTATCATTTAGCAACATCCATCCACTTAACCAACATCTGGCTACTTTGATTACATCTTCCATGTCGACTGTTCAACTATCAGTTTGTACCAATCAGTTAGACATCTAATTGCCTGCGTCAGTCTGTATTCGTGAGAAAACAATTATCGCACATGCACCTAGGAATCACACCGATTCCTATTCAAATACACTGGCACAAATTTCTAATGTGACCACGAGCTCATCTTTTGGACTTCGGTTCAAAGCGAGCATCCGCAGTCGATCTCTACTCCATCGGCCATCAGAAAGACCACAAATGTGTTGCGCTGATCTCCCGATGAACTAGTAGACGACTCCACTAATGTGGCTCCAGACAGGTCAGCTCCATTGGCTCATCGAGATAGCGTTCAATAAGTAGACTCGATCTCCCGATTACCCTAAGATAATTCCATCGGTCCATCAGCCTAGCACCCAACAAGTTCTCCTGATCTCCGATGATACCCCGATCGCTGAAGGTGACTCCATCGGGTCATCGGCAAGACAACCAAACTGGCTACCCCGATCCTCGATACCAATGAAGGTCAACTCATCAGGTATTGGTGTAGCAACCAACCATCTCATCCCAATCACCGATAGCACTTAGTCAGTTTCATCAGGTCATCGGAAACACACCCAAACTGGCTACCCCGATAACACTGAAGTTGACCAAAGTGGATCCATTGGGTAATCGGCAAGACAAGCAAATAGCTATCTTGATCATCTGATCTTCCTTGATCTACTTGATCTCTCTTTCTGTGCTCCACCATGTGGCACCCCCTGATTGGCTTTGGAGTCCCTGTCCTACCACCTTAGCATGACCTCACTAACCACCTGGAATGAAGCTCTTCTATGTTGCTGGGTCATGATGGATATTCTAACGAGCAGTTTCCCATCGCGACCTAGCAACCACTGTTGGATCAACCCAGACTTTCTCACTCGATAGTCGATGCTACCCTGATGACCGAAGACAACTTCGTCGGGTCATCGGGATGACTTCAAACTTGCTTCTCTAAGCTGCATTACACTTCAAGACATAGGAAAATGAACTCATTAGGTATTTGTATAGAAGACCAAGGCCACTCCCGATGACCGATACCTACACTAATATGTCGAGTTCATCGACAAAGGTTATACCGATAGAGCTCACATATTTTCTTCACATTGTTTCGTCGGCCAGAGTTAACCCGATCAGTATGAACAAAGGTCAAGTGAATTAGAGGCACTTTTCCAACACTAACTTTGTTGATGTCTAGACTAGAACCCATTTGGAACACACTATTTGACATCAATGACAACAAAGAATATATGTGTAACAATCTCCCCCATTTTTATTGATTGCAAACAACTAAAAATGTTTTCATAGTAAACATTTCTTTAATAACAAATCCCCCTAACTAGTGAATCACCACACCGTATAAAATCCTTCTGTACACTTTAAACAAATTTCAGTACTGGCCTTCCAGAGTAGATATAAAACACCTTTTAGTATTATTCTCCACCTTTACCATCAAAGACAAAGGCCAAACCAAAGGATCATAATGCATAACATAGAGCATCATTAAAAATTACCTAGCCAAATATCTTTCAACTTCTTCGTCAACCTAATGACTAAGACATTCTAGGCATGAGTAGTAGCAACAAGAATCCTACTCTAACATTTGTAGACAATACTCTTTTTTATTGCACCATCAAAAGAATATATATTTTTAGCATATTTCTCAACATTTTTTGCAACAACCAATAGTGTTATGTAGGAAGAAACTTTAATTCCATATCAGCTCACGACTCTCCAAACATCCTCATGTAACAATCTCTTTGATGCCTTCTCACGGTTAATTGATCATGCAATTATCGAGCCTTATTCCATTCTTTTCCATAAGCATCTACATAGAGTATAGTTCTCAGCTAGTTCCATCAATTGAGACTCAATACGATTAATTTCATCATTGAATTTTTTTGTGGAAGCTGGCCACGTTAAACAATTTTTTTACAACATTTCAGTAGCCTCAATTGATTTCCTATAATTCATTAAATTAAGGATTAGCACATGATGTGCTCTTTTATATTTTTCTATTATCTTTTCTTGCAAGTTTGTTTCAGTAAATCCTTCCTCAAAACCACTTTCATCTTCTTTAGCCATTCTTTCTATAAGTATCTCCACAAGCTCCTTTGGAAGAATATCAGCAATATCAGTAGCAACTAAATTATTTTGAACCAAGTACCTCACAAATGCCTCTTCAATAACATAGTGCTCATAAGAAACATGATTGTGATATGAATTATCGGTATTTTATACTCCACCAGTCTACCTGATCATTTCAAGCACCTTCTCTTTGATAAGTCCATCATCATCAGTAACCTCATCGAAATATTTCTACTCCTTACACTGAACAACTTTCTATTCTTCCTTCTTCTCTTCTTCATCATCACTGTCAATTATTACCAGCTCAATGTCCTTCTTCTCCAAAACCATTTTTTAACTCTTCTAAAATTTAGAACTAGAGGTAGAGATCTCTACAGATAACTTCTTTGTTTCCATTTCTCTTTTCTCCAGTTCCATCATTTTGAACCTTCCTAGGATATCCTCTTTAGTTCCAAGCCTTTTTGCATTTAGAACCTTCAGAATCTTCAATAAATTTTCTGCCAAACTCATACATTCATGCTAAGACACCTCATAAAGTAACAGAGTTACCCAAGAAACTCTCACAACCATATCTTCCAAAGAGTAATTATCTTTATCCACTAAAAATTACAAATTATTCCCATACCAATTTACAACCTTAGGAGGAATTTGATTCCTTAGAATCAAATAAATTTTGAGATTTATAAAGAAATTTCTACACATTTTTAATTTATCATCCAACCCATCTAAATAACCCTTAATTTGTGACCCAATAGTCATGTCATTTCTCCTTGCAACATTTTTAGCTCTAGGCAAAGCATTCAAAAACTAGAACACTAAACGGAAAAATAGAGAACCATACCTGAATGGATACATCTCACTCTTTGAGATTTTGATTTTATCTAATAACTAATGTGATAGAATCTTGCATAGATCATATTCTGCATTTTATTTAACCATTTGATAAGCCACATGCACACCATTGGACGCATAAGAACCTTATCTATTTTTATAATAAACTTTGTAATATATCCCCATTGTGACATATCTAACGTCTACATCCTTGATAGTATTAATTTTTAATGCTCTTCAATCTAAAATTACTCTAATCAGATTATTCACCTCAACATTCTTCAAAGATTCCAATGCAGTTATTTCTCTGGTCATGCACAACCTTGTTACAATTAATAGAACCTCCTTTGAAATTAAATAGGGTCTATCGAGAAAAATAAATTCACTATAAATTCTACTGACAAAAATTCTCATAACTTCTTCATCATCAATCATTTGAAAACAATTTCAAGTGTCTAAACCTTTGTGCCCTATATTGCCAAATTCACTCTTCAACTTATATGAATTGTCAACCAAGTAATTCTGCCTAAAATTCCTAATCTTCTCATTATTATATTCTTCTAGATTAACATGAATATACTAAAAAATATTTTTATTATAAATAATGCGATCATCAATACCAAAAAATGCTCCAACCAAATCTACATCTATTGTAATGAAGCATTTTAACTTATGTTCAAGTCTGGGTTCATCGTTGATACTCACAATTTTCTTCATTCTGCTAAATTATCACTTTGTAATATTTTCTTCACTCTTTCCGATGAACTAGGTCCTTTTATCTCCTTAATTTCTCAAATTACAAGTGCATAAATGATTGTAATCAAGAAAATAAATACTCGCAAGTTAGGTTTCTAAAAAGTCAATACAATGTTTGCTAAACCATCAAAAATCACTTCAAGACCACAAGATATGCTCAAAGCCTCCCAAATATTTTCACAGACACCTGCCATGCTAAGAGGACACTCAACATCAAACCAAGAGGGGTCAAAAGATTTTTTCTTTATATCTCCCCCTCAGACCACGTTGTTCGAGTTAATTACTGGAAGAGGGAACCACATCCATAGGTAGTGAATGCCAAACCACCATCAACATTTCCTTCAGTCTTTTCTCTTGATTTCTTCACCTACAATAGCTTTCCTTTTCCTCTAGAATCTACTATACTCTCCGAACCAATATTAATTCTTTACTACTCTTGCAAAATTTTGTAATATACCCAACATAGTTACAGTTATAGCATACGAGACCATTTCTCCATTATACTCCCATTGTCATTTCTTCTAAAGTTCTTATTCATCCTACATTCAATGGCTTTGTGCTCATATCCATTGAAAACATAACAATATCAATTCACAATAATGTAATTCCAAACCAAAACAAGCAACAACCAAACAATAATTGTTACCTAGAAGAGAAACAATATCTTTGATAATTATACAAGCCCATAAAGGCCAATTGGGTGCAAGTGGAGGAGAAGGATAAGGATAAGATGGAGTAATGTCCACAACTAGATAAATACCATCATCTAGAATATGATTATTAGGAGAATCATCATCATCATCCTTTGGAAGAAATGCATCCTTTGAAGAAGAACTGAGAAGAATAGAGGAATATTTGTATGATGGAGAACCATTCAAAGTGAAAGACTCATCAAATTGAACCTCACTCTGAAAATGTACCTCTCAAGTGATAGGATCAAACAACCAATAACCCTTCACATCCTCACAATAGCCAACAAATATGAACCACTAACTCATCTTCTCAATTTCCTTAGACCTACCATACAGAATGATTTTCCAAGCATCACTACCAAATAATTTGAAAAAGTACACCTTGGGATTGACATGAAAAAGAACCCAGTCAAGAGTCATATTTTACACTACCTTGTGAGGCATAGACCGTTTTCAATGTAGTTGGCACAATTTATTGCCGCTATCCAAAATGTTGGAGCCCTGGACCTAGACCAAATCATACAATTGGACATCTCCTATAAGGTTTTATTCTTCTACTTGGCCAAACCATTTTGTTGAGAAGTGTATGACACTGTGTGCTAATGAAGATAACGTCAAGCACAATATAATTCATGGAATGCTTGATTGACACACTCCCCCTATTTGTGTGAATATTCTAAAAGGAATCTCCTAATTGGTTCTCCAAAAATGCAAGTAAGGTCATAAAATTTTGAGGAGTCTCATCCTTGTACTTCAAAAAGTACACTCATTTCTACCTAGAAAAGTCATCAATAATGGTTAGTAGATACTGGGCCATATTAAATAAAGGAATAGTGAGTGACATGAGGTTACTGTGCACCAACTCAAGGGGAGTCAAAGCTCCTATGGCCAAACCCTTAGAAAATGGATCCATATGATATTTTCCATGAACACAACCATAAAAAATCTATCTAAATAAGAGATTTGAGGTAGGCAAATCACCAAATTTTGAGTTCTCATCTTTTAAAGATGTCTATAATTTAGGTTCCCAAACCATTCATCCAAAAGTTTGTGCGTAGAATATGCATGAGCAATGAGATGATCATGATGAAGACTCAAATCTATCAAACCTATAAAAATGGGTTGTATGATCAACTATGCCTATAGTAATAACCTCAAGATCCTGCATCTTTCAAATAGCCATATCGGTAAGAGATAACTCAACAAATCTTCCATCACCATCATTGCAAATCTGATAGATAGAAAGTAGATTCTATGAAATAAATCAAGAACAAGAAGAACATCATCAATGCTACCAACCTACATTTAAACTAAGTTTGTTCCTAATACTAAAATTTGAGAAGAGTTTTAGATAGTGATGTGTGAAGTAAGATGCAAAAACAGAATCAAGAAGATTTATAGTTTGTGTCATGTGATAAGAAGCACTGGAATCAAGAATACAACTAGAACTAATAGAGGACAAAGCATTATCTTAGAGAGCTTTCTCCTTTCCCAAGGAAGATGACTTAGGCATGGCAGAATTATGCTTCCTCATGGCTTCCTCCAATGGAGTCAGCCTCACAAAACAATGTGAATTATTCTACCTATATTTTCTACAAAATAAATAGTATCCCTTCTTTTTCTTATATTCAGAAGATGACTCTCCTGTCTTAGAAGGAGGAGGAGTAGGATGATTTTCCTTTTGATCATTCTTTGCCTTACGTTTGGAGTGAGGCTCACTACCAAAAGACAAATATATCTTGGGATTATTCTTATTCTTACCCTTTCCCTTAGAACATTAAGCCATGAAACATGACTATTAGGAAGAGAATCCATCTAAATCAACTTGGTCTACTCCCTAATCAGTTGATAAAAAAATCCTCAAAAGTAGGCATCTTATGATCGCCTCCCATAGCATCCTTAGTAGAGTAGAATGTAGAGGCAAATACTTGAAAATTGTGTCTAAGCTTAAACAATATCAAGAAGATACACTACTTATCTTCTTTAGCAAGATCATATCCTTTCAACCGTGACAAAATCAACTTAAATTGTCAAAGAAAATCTTGAATAGTGGGAAATATATTTGGAGAGAGACAAATAAGATCAAATTCAAGCTACAAGATGCTAAGCTAATTGAACTTACCATACAAATATCCAAGCTTATCACACAACTCTTTAGCCATATTACACTCAGCAATGCGAAACAAAAAAGATATTTGACACGTGAAGATCTATGAGTTCTTTCACCTCATCCATTTTGTTTCTATGAAAAATTTTCTCAAATACCTTAGTGAATTTAGGTTGTTTGGCATCTAATAGCTGCCAAAGACCTTGAGATTGAAATAACTCGATTCAATTCAATTCAATCCTATGACTCGATATGATATACAAGGGAACACAAAGGACTAATATGCAAGATACAACACCCCTAGAACATATATAATTGATTTTCCAATTTCTAAACACCAAATTAAATAACAACTTGCAACTTCAAGCTAGTAAAATTGACATAAAATGACAAAATTATTAGAAAATGCGTTGTCCATAGTGAAGTTCATCAAACTTTCTGACAATATCTAACTTGTAGAAAATGGACTCTATTCACAAAAGTTGTGCTAGTTTGAAAGAAAACCTATTTTAGACATATTGAGAATTATTGATATCTCTCAGACACATCAGGTGACCACCACAAGGAATGAGGAGTTCGGATGCGTAATGTGACCACCAAAAGGAATGAGAAGGCAAATGTGTAGGGGCCCAAAAGTTCAATTGATGGTAGGCTTGCCACACCAATTAACTGCCAAGTCATCACAACAATCAGGGCTCAACCATAAGGTCTGAGCTTAAATCAACAAAACTACCACATAAAGTTACCAAGGTTGATCCTCTGAATATCTACAACCATAGAATTTCACCACAAGTGGGGATTAGTGCAAGAGCCTTTCATGGTCCATGTGAGCATTTTCTCGCATTATTTGTATGAGCACCACTATATTTGAACATCTAAAACATCTCTTGCATAAGCAATGTTGAATGAATTCCCCTATGTACAAAGCCACGCAACTCCCAAAAAACTGTTGATGGGGCACACTTACAAAGTCAAACACTTGAACCTTAACCTAAGCCTGATTTGCAAACCAAACATTTACAAGAACGTCTTTCATCAACAATAAAATTAATGTGAATGAGATGTGTAAATATACAAAGAATGCTATATATAAGGCAAGGATGAATGTAGTGACCGACTTTGGTATTAATGCTCCCAGTGGAAGTAGTGAGTGACAAATAAAAATTTAAATGCACCTATTTTATGAAACTAAATACTAAGTTTGTTTTACCTAAGTGAAAAACTTAAGTGTACATGTAATGGACATGTACACCAACATCCAAGATATAAGATCTAGTATTAGTATTGAAATAGGACTAGTAGGATGTGATAAGGCCCAAATAGGCTTGAAATGACCCAAGAGAGGCACACTAAAGAAAGGACCCGAAAGAGAGTCTAAAATTGTAAGGGGATACAATTTATGACATTACATTTAGTTCCCACTTTAGTGGAATTATGAACTTAACAGTCATACCCATAGTAATGTAGAGATAAAGAGATAGAACAACAAAGAGAAAGATAAACTTAGGATAAGATGACATTAAGTTGAGGGATTATCAATCTCCAAAGTATAGGATCCTATCATTCCACACAAAATATTTAAATATGTGCATACAAAAAAAACAATGTTATTACTAAAGCAAACAAAAGATTCTATCTCAAATAGGTGAAAAATCTCGATGTCAAAAATGTTTCAACTACTTCTATGACATCAAGGATCCTAGTCTTAAGAATTTCAAACATAAGTTTCTATGGATAATAATCCCTGTGGATGGATGAACTTTCTTGACCCACTTAATCATCTTCCCATGGCCATGGTTCTCATTGTGGGCTGGACTCTAGTAGGTTTCGTTGGTTGACAGTAGATATTTATGCTTTTCATATTCAGTAGCCTATAGAAGACTAGTAGGAGAGTTCTTTTTATTGGCTAGGAGCCTACAGATTAAAGTTATATCCCCGCTAAGGTATAGGATAATTTTTTTTACAATTCCCTTCCTATCAATCCTTTTCTTACCACTTAGTGGTTTTATTTCTTATCATTTTTTCTTTTTGTTTCTTTTCATTTTTGTGGGGGGTTAGCTTTTTCCTACTTAGACTCTTAAGGGGTTTTTTATTCACCAACTACATTCTTTTTAATAGGTATTATCTTTTTTCTTAATAAAATGATATGTCTTATTCATTAAAAAATTCAAATTCATTGATTAAATATTGATCTATTAAAAAAATTAAATGGTAACCATAATCAATACAAACAAATTTTATAACTGTTCTTAGTAGGGCAATTTTAATGGGTCAATATTTACGAAATTTTATTCAATAATAGTTTCAAAGTAAACATAAAATGATATATAATTTAAATACATTTCTAAAACCAAGGAAATAAATATTAGAAAATAAAGTGATGAAGATATTTGTTTTCTTCTATTTAAGAAGATTTGGACAAGCGCAAGGATGTTAATTTATAAAATATGAAGTTTGTTTTAAGTGGAGAGCTCTGATATAAATTGGTTGATTAAAAATAAGTGAAACGTATTTAATAAATTAATATTCTCAATCACTTTTGTATGTCTATATTTTTACTATGGAAGATTTTATATAACTTTTAGTTATTAGATAACGGAGTAGAACTCTTTATACTGAAACCTCTTCAGCTGAAAGCTAAAGTCTCAAGTGTATACATTCCACCAAATTAACAAGGGACACAATCCCACCTCCTTCCTTATGATATTGGGACCTTGCACTCACCAAGATTCCATCGCCGTTAGATCAAGAATCCATTGATATTTGTATAACTTTCAAGACACATTAAAAACTTTTTTTTTTTTTTGATAAAATTTATTCTTACTACAGAACAGATAAGAAAGCACCATTTACTTTCCCAAACTCATGGGACTAGAAAGAATACATTGGCGATTATTTTTATATATGAATTAAGTCATTGGACCTGCATATCATTGTCACTGTACGTATGAGTCTGAATGGTAGACTTCGATATGCAGCCTTGTTTCACTGTTTGCAGCACTTTGGATCTGGAATATAGCTTTCGCAATTAGTACATGATGGTAACCTTTCCACAACTTGAAACAGATTATAGCTTCCTTTGTTGTAGTTACCATCTGCAGCAGTATTTGCATTATTCTTAAGCTTATATCGAGCAGAAACTTGTGGGGCAAAGAGAAGGGTTAGAACAAGAAGCACTATCATGATTCTCTTAAGCATTGATCCCGCCATTTTCACTGCTGGAGAGTGTGCTTTCGCAATGAAAGATGTTCACGTTACAGATGAACAACTCAGCGGAAACGAAAGAGTAGTTGATGAGAAACGGTGAAATATAATATATGTTGGGAGAGAGCAGACGAAGATGATATAAAACCCATAGAGAGCAGGCCGCATTTATAGAGAGGTTACGGATAGACGAAGATATGAAGAATTGAATATCGTAAGTCAAGACTCATTCAAAATTTAACTCAAAGGGTGGCGTGTGAGACACTCAACAATTCCGAACAAATTTTTAGAATATATGTAATATCTTCGCTTCAAATCCGCGTTTTCCATTGTTCAAAGCGTATTTAATTTTAGAGTTGGTGTATGATTCATAAATATGAGGCATGTCAAAAGAAAATATTATAAAACACTAAACGCGCGAAGAAAACATTAAATTTACTAATTCTCGCTTGACCGTAGCGATTACACTGACCTTTTCTAACGCAGAAATGGGATTTCATAAGCCATTTCAAATCCTGTCGAAACACACAGTTATAAATTGTCATGGATATATTCCATGAAACAGAAAAAATGGCCTGAAATAACGGGAAATGTAAGATGCAGATTCATTCAAAATCAAAATCCATTAATTTAGTCGTCATTAAAATTGAAGGCCGTTCAAACGTTTTTATTTGTTTTCACTGTTATAGGTTAGGTCTTGATGGGTTAAGTCTAGAGAATGTCAATCAATTAGTGTTTAACATTTTTAAGTTTAAAAGTCAAAGCTTAATATATGTCATTTAAACCATCCAATCTTGTAGCTAGGAACCTTACATATAAATTTAATATGTTCCTTTTATTGATTTTGGGAAGTGGTCTCATATTGGCTTCTCTTTCTCAATGGTGTGTGTTGTTATAACAGTAGAAATTTTCATATTCGTGGCCCTTCTCACTTTAGTTTGATCTCTATTACTATTTGGAAGGTTAAAAAATACCTATTTTTCTATCTTCATCTTATCGTCTATCACCTACTTTAGCGATCGCTAATGTAATGATAGTTTGAAATTAGTTTGTAATTAGACTAAAAAAGACAACTGCATGACTTCAAGAACAATGGAAAGTTATGACTAAAGGTGGTAAAGGGTAATCTCATAGACTATGTGGAGGGGATAAAGGGTTTTGACCCTACCCTCTTAGAGAAATTTGTTCAATCTTGGGAGAAAGGCGAAGTTAAAATTCGGGGCATGGTCTTTACAATTTGTATGGAAACTATTGGTGTTGTTACTATTCTATCCTTGGATGGTGTAACCTTTCCCAAAAATCCTAAGGGGAGTTATAAGAATGGTTTTAAGAGATTCTTTAATCTAGGTGAAGGTGTCTTAAGGCTTCAGAGTGGCATCTCTTTCATGGGATGTCAGACCTATTCTAGATCATCAAGAATGTACTCCACAACTTCTATAATTGGAGCATAGTCAACTGCTCCCTAGATATTGGCCTTTCCCTTACCAATTTTATTTGATAAAATAGTAGACCTAATTGCCAATGATTGATTAGAAGAATGTCCTATTGTAAATACCTCTTCTAGTTCAATATATCTATTATGTTCTCTTGCAATGATAGAATCCCTAGAGTTCATAATGTCATCCTTATTGGCATGACCTCAAGTGTATCAACATTCAATAATAGCCTTTCGTCAAATTAGCTCCTACAAACCTATCCATCTTGTTTGTCTTTCTATCTCTCTTAACTTGTTTGAGATAATTTCCTATCAAACTACTCATTTAAAATATATATTCTTACAACTAGACCTCCCACCATCTATTCTCATTTTTTCAATAATATACTCAAGATGATAACATTTTTTTCCATATAATTCCACTCATAACTTTTGATCTTTCCATCCAAGTGTCCATGACATTCCCTTTTCTATATAGGAAAGTATTGAACTTTGAACTGGGAATGAAGGAAAGCAATTTTCTTTTGCAACTTAAAATAAAACTTGGCTACCTTATAGATCTACCATAGAATTTACAAAAGAATTATTTTTATCAAATACAAAAGAAAAATTATGAGGATCAATACACTTCATCTTTTTATTACGACAAACGGGTTTTACAAGGACCCGAAACCCAAAGTCAGAGAGCAATACAAAAAATAAACAGTCGCTAACCTGTCCAGAACCAATGACAAAATAGCCAAAGAAATAGGGGCCAAGCCCACACAGCAAAAATTCAAAACAATAATAGAGAAAACCTAAAACACACTAAACTAGAGATTGCATCAACTCTGAATTCTTTGGATCATACTCTTGTTGATTTCCTCGAGCTCATCCATGATAAACCTGGAAGTACTCTTTTCTTGGTTCTTGCTTCTTGTCCTTGTATAGGGGCCAGTCGTGGTCTGAGGTTCCGTACCCTGCAAGTTCGGCTCCTGGATTTTCTTCTTCTATTTGGTGTCTGAGGGTGGGATACTGGTGGTGGGCTAAGCTCTTTGATCCATAATCATTGCATTGACCTTTTTAAGACCCAGAGCACTGTTATCCATGGCTTCCTTGCTAATATCAACCAAATTCTTCAATTTGCCCTTAATCTCTTCCAAGCTTCTTTCCAACTAACCTATCCTTGATTCATGATATGTTTTCATGATCTTCACATCTTCTGTAAGTTTCTATTTCATTTTGAGAAGTTGGTCATTTTTATTTGGCATGGGTGTCTCAATAAAAGTATCAATGATGCCCTTAATTCCATCCTTTAACATATTAATCTCCTTACTAATCCAAAGAAAGCAGTTTTCTAGGCTTTTGATAGAGTTATTAAGGAGAATAACAAAATAATAGTCTTTTTGGGTATCCCCCTATTCCCCCAGTTCAATGTTAATGGGGATGTCCATCTTAATTTACTTCTCCTTTCTCTCGGCTTCCCCAATTTTTCTTTACTACAATTAAGGTGGCTAGAATTATCAGCATAGCTATATAATAACTAAAGTGTATGGATCATAAAACCCCTAACCCCAATTTCCAGGATCTGGCCTACTGAACATGAAAAACCTTGGCCCAAGGAGATAATTTATAAGTTATCTAAAGAACTCCATAACCTAATGAGATAACATTCTTTATTAAATCCTAGTTTATTCAAGGTAGGAATAATAAATAAATATTTAAAGATACTATAATGAAAAAAATATAAGTGCATATCCAATTGCATATTCTTTGTTTGGACATGCACAACATGTCTTGTAGGGACCAAGTCTAAAACCAATTGTACACTTAGCTACTTCTTACACTCTATAGAGATAATATGGAATAAGATTTGGAAAAAGGTGGAATAGAATATGAAGGTGAAATGTTTAGAAGTTTCGAATATATTTATGTAATCACTACACAACGTATTCTACATAATAAAATAGCCTATTAATTTTTAATTTTTAATATATAGGAAAATTATCATCAGTTTTATGTGCATCTATTACTTATAGTGCCTTCCCATAAGATGACATAATGCTTGATAACTCAATATTCAACATACCATGAACTTTTGATGTTAAGTGATCTAATTTACTTCATGCAATAGGCTCCAAAATATTTTATTTCTTATTATCATTGATTTCATTTTTGAGAGCCACTCGACTCTTTAATTATGTCTACCTCAATGATATTCAATAGTAAGATTGAAAAGGTTATTTTATTAGGTCTAATTTTAATTTTTTTAAACACAACATTAAGTAATTCATTTCTAATTGTAAGTAACTCTTTCACCTTTAAATATTTAAAATCCTAGATTTTCAGGTTATATTGCTTATAGATGATACTTGACAAGCCTTGATAAAAAAAAGTAATTAGTGATAATTAGTTTGCCATTTCAAACCTCTAGGGCTTATTTAATAGGATAGGATGGAATGAATTGTTGAAGAAATATTCAAACAAGTAATATTTAGTTGTAATAATTTCAGTGTCCTTTATATATTTATTAGTGTCCTTGAAATGATTGGCTAGGGCACCCTTTAGATATAGCTTTTTAGAATTTTAACATTGGAGAGAATTGGCCCAATGGCTCCTTCTATTGTGATCTTCTTAAAAATTGATACATTATGAAATTGAGGTATGATATTGTTCATCTACACAAAATTAAAAGAATTCTTAAAGAAATAAAATTATTGGTTGATAAGAAACACATAGTTTTTTCTACTAGACAAAACTCTCAAATAGGTAAAAGAGGCTCTCAAAAACTTGAGAAGAGTAATTTAAATAAACTTACTTGATTGTGTGCACGAATTCCTCGATTTTATGTCAAATTATGGAATAAAAATATTATTCTAAATAAAGCATGCCTCCCAAATTATGTCATTTTTTATTTTGACTTAAAATAGTGTATACATACATGAGTTAAGGAGTTCTAACTGTCAAGGTAATACATTAGACATATAGGGAAATCTATTTGTTCTATATGCTCCAATGGTGATAGATAACTTCACATACTTAAAAAAAAATTATATTAAACAAAGCAATTACAATGATGAAAGCTACAAATTGGTGGTTGAAAGGAAGAACTATATAGCCAATAATAATTTAGTCACTCGGACTACAAAAGAGATACATTAAATTAAAAAAAATGTATAAAAATTTTACATTGAAATAAATATTTTAACTTGTTGAAAAGTCCTCTAAGAGCTGGCCATTGATTTTCCTTGAGTTAGAATTAGCTAGCACAAATTATTGTAAATAGCCAACACACTATATTTTGGAGGATGCCACATACAAATCATAATGGTTGATATCTTGCCACTAAAATCAATGATAGTTAGGCCACTTAAGTGGACCAATTGTATCATGGGCAAGTGATGCACATGACCTAGGAAAATTACACATTGAAGTGATCTATACATACGGGTCATCATCACACATCAACACACTAGTGGGCACTAAAATACTTAGAAGAGAATGTGTGGTAGACATGTAAATCATCAACTATCATATTATTCAAGAGGAACCTAACCTTCAACCTTTGGATTTCTTTCTATTATTTTCAATTTTTTTATATTTTTTTGGGGGTGTGATTCATCCACCTCTTTGAAATGGTCCAAAAGCTTGTTTTTAATAAACTTTTAATCTTTATCTTTCTCATTAATTGTTGAATAAAATCAATTCTGAAATAGAAAAGGTCAAAACAAAAGAACAATATAAAGATAAGTCTAGTTTTAGTTTTTTTGTCAAACAAGATCTCATCAATCTTGCGGTACACTTATTAAAAATAAAATGACTTGGAAGACCGGAAAAGTCCTTTTGCATTTTCAACACCTCATTGTTTTACTTTGAATATCACCCCTCTTGAGTGAATTTCAATATTGAATTATTCAAACACTTGCACTTCATTGTGCCTCTCTATAAATACAACAATATACTTTGTTTTATCCATACCCATTCTCGATCTTTGCTCTGTATTAGACAAAATATTCACCCATCTTTTCCTTCCTCATTTTTAAACTAAACACATTAGTATGGCGAGATCACTGGTTATACAAATTATGGAGTACGTTTGGGAATAGCTACATATAAATAGAATAGATTTAATGTTTTGGTTATCAATTGAATAGTAATTTATCATACATACATAATTTTATTTTCTATCATATCTAGATCTAGACTATTTAAATTATCTAGACGAGCTAATCTTTTTAAATTGTTGAAGGGAATAAAAACTAAATATATGTTACAAAATTTTCAATTTTGGATATGCAACATAGTACCATCTAAATCATGATTTATACTTAATAGAGATGTTAGGTAACAACATAGTACCATCTAAATATATGTTACAAAATTTTCAATTTTGGATATGTGACAATAAATTTCAATAAGGTTAATACCATCTAAATCATGATTTATACTTAATAGAGATGTTAGGTAACAACATGGACACCTTTTACTTCACAATAGTGTTTGCCATTAAATCCTACAATGTCCCATTTTTGGCACCATCTATTATTTTTGTTCTATTATAGTCATAATTGATTAAGTACATTTAATGAGCCTCATTCAATGTATGTCTACTAATAATTGTTCATTATAACTTATTTCTCCTCTTTGGGAAAACAAATATTGGTCATATATTATGGTTAAATCTTTGAATTCTATTTTATTGGTGAGCTACCTATTATTTTTGTATAATGGTTAAAGTGACATGTTTCTTTTTCTCATGACTAGTTATATACTAGTAGAGATATGAAAATAGCTTAGATTATCATTGATTTATGTCTCAAATAGTCAGTGTGTTCCTTGTTAAAATTGGTATGGTGGTAGTGCTTATTTGGATAGAAATTACATTCCTATTTCTATTAGGATTTGACTCTATTTTGCAGTAAACATCATTGTTCAATAAAAATATTATCAAACATACATTGAATCATCTTTCTCTGTTTCTTATTTTACATGTTAATACTAAAAACACTTTCTACAAATTTTTAAATATAATTTATTACAAAGCTTTCAAAAGTTATTCTTGTGTGGATTCCTTATTTAATTGTATATAAAGTTAATTAAACTCATCTTAAGGATTATAAACTTCTTCCATATCATTCCTTGTATTTGTAATCTATCATTATTTTCTAATAGAGGTATCAAGGTATTGCATTATAGTGAACTAGAAAACTGTGTTATTAATGAGAAATATTTGTGTTGCTAGTCCTCCTACAATATAATTTATTTAAAATATATTATTCTTTTGTTCCTCTACAATTACAATCACAATAACCTATAGGATGAACCTTATTTATTACAATGAACTAGAAAACTATGGTCTTAGTGGAAAAATCATTGTGATGCTAATTTTACTAGGATATGATTTGCTTAAAATTCATTACTCATATATCCCTCTACAATTAAAATTGCAATGATCTATAGGATCAACTTTGTATTATAGTGAAATAGTATTTGAAGAATCATTGTGGTGCTAGTGTTTCTAGGATATGATTTTTCTAAAAAAAATTTATCCTTATATTCCTCTATAACTATAACTGTAATTATAGGATCACCAACTTAAAACAATTTTAGAATGAAGATCAACAAGTAAAAGGTCAAGAACAACAAGAAATGTAGAGTGGGAGAGGGTATGCTAGGGTTTCAGGAGGAGGGGATGGAGGGGTTGTTGTAGAGGAGGTGGATGGAGATCCTATTGCCATTTCCCATCACAAACAAAAACCAAGAATGCCTAATAATCTAAGCAAAAATAAACATGTCTCAAATCTTGCTCTTTGTACTTGTCATGAGTTGGGTTCAGCCCCTGGCAGAAAATTCCTCACACCACCAAAGTGCAACCCAAACATATACATGTCTCATAGGGTTGACATAAGGCTTGGAGAAAAACAAAACTCCTCTAATAGACTTCTTTGCTGCACTTGACACCCAACCTCATCTTTTTCTCAGACATGTCCACCGACTTTGTTTCCCTCAGCTTAAAAACCCATGGAAGAAAAATAAAATAAAATAAAAACTCAACACTTTCCCCAAATTGGCTTATGCTGAAATCTATTATGTTGCAGGTGCTCCAACACATGTGCAAATGACAACAAACTAGAGAGAGACTTTTTGGAATGACATAGATGCCCTGCGACCACCAACAACACATGGAAGCACTATTTTTGACATGGATATTGTTTGCACTCTTCTGAATCCTTTGCCCTTCCTGGATCTTGTAACTGCTTTGATACCAATTGTTAATTCAAAAGACAAATTGGAACACACAAATAATACACACACAGAAGAATTTATTGTGGTTCACCAATTTGGCTACATCCACAAGAAAACCAGAGCAGGGATCTTGTTATTATTGTAGCTTGCATACATAGGGATTTACCCTCATATTTATACAATAGTCTTCAACAGAAGATGAAGGGACAAAGATGGGGAAGATGAAATGAAGAGTCATACTTCATATCCCAACAATATCCCACTTGAAGTTTGACTCACGCTGCGACTTCAAATCTGAACAACCTCTTACTTGAAGTATAATCCCTGTTTTCCATTCTCAACCAATATCCAAATGCAATCACCAAATCCCATCGTAATAAATAGGATGAGAATCAATCACCATAGCTAGAATAGAAACCACAACTAATTTCTAATCACATCCAACTAACCATACATCATCAAATAAAATCATGCCAACATATCCAACCCATACAACAATTTGGTGTAATCCCATCTTCCAATAAAACACACCAAAAACCATTGATGTGCAAAAAAACTAGAAGACACTTATATAGAAGTCCACATGTTGCATGAGAAATGTTAACCAAATAACTCAAATTTACCAATCAGCACTAACATAAAAGGTGTGGCAATAATCAAATCACAATGGCCTACAACCTACAACCAACTTGCTACAAAAACTCACTTGACATCCTCCAAGTCCTCATGAAAAGGCCATATATTGGTGTTAAAAAACAATAAAGTACAACAACAATAGATGACTTCAAAAAAATTTAGGAAGAAACGTCCATGCAAACCATATCTCATCCTTCTACCAGCACCACCAAGTTCTCAGTTGTGCCAAGTACGATCTCCTTTACCTCCCCAAATAAGAGCATTAACAATACCCAACCAACATGGATATAAGTGGCTTTAATCAAGGAAGATCAAACTTAATATCATTCCAAAACTAGGAACCATCTCAACCATCTCCTACAAGGAGATAAATCTACCAAGTAGACCAAGAGTGGGGACTAAGAATGCTCCTCTAGGATACACCAATTCACAATGACTCTCCAAGAATAATCTCCTCTAGGTCTAGAACGAACTCGCGTCCATCACCAAGTGTAGGCTCCTCGGTCTTCTTGTTGAAACCTCTAAAGAGATACCATCTCAACAAATCTTCTTTAAACCTATGAGAACTCTAGCCTCACCCAAGTCTCTTATTTCTAAAGTACCTCCATGGTAAATCTTCCAATGTACTCAATGCTAAGAGCACTAACAAGACCAATGTCAAAACTCCCACTGCACGTCTGCATTACCTGGGAATACAACATGACAACTTGATCAAGCATCTTCACAAATGAAGACCACATGCTCCAATGAGCATAAACTGTCAAGAGAACTTATATCATGCCAATTCTCTAATATAGAATCAAGAGCCTACCATGGCATCTAAGAATCAACATCTCCAATCACATGAAGATAACCACCTACTGTAGTGTGACACACAACTACTCATGGTATCATATTGAGCATGCTACAAGTCCAGCGGAGGCACGCTAATTATTCATTTAGATAAGCTATAGACTTAAAGAATCAAACACCATATCAACATTCGATTTGCCAATCTACAACAAGAAGTCAGGTTCATAGCTCTGATAAAAGAAATCTATAAAATGATACCAAAACTTATAGCTGCAATTGTTCCATACACTATAAAATGAATCCAGCATCTCTCCATAGGCTCTAAGGAACTCCCACCATCACTATGCCTCTCATGCAATTATCTTTCTTAAAATGCACATTGTCTTTTCATATTCGCTCTCTATCTTTCGAAGAATGTGATCTGCCAATGACAAAAAATAGTGGCTGGCAAAACAGAGATCACAAACATTTAGTTTCACTCTCCATCGATGTTTCTCATTTCCATTTCAATTTCACCTGTTCACTTTTGCACAATCTAACCTGAGCAATCCCATGGGAGTCATGAAGAATTACACCAATTTGTGATGATGTCAAACACTCCTTGTAAAAATTGCAAATGTTCTCTGCGACATTCTGAGCCTTTAGCAAATTTCTCTGCCGGTCTTACATACAATCTGCTCATAATCTACATTGGCCTTGGTGGTAATTTCATCGAACACCATAACCATGTTAGTCTTGGTGCAGGTCTCGCATGCTACCTTGCTTTAAGGATCCTTCTCTAGGAAGGCATCCAAGACTGCAAAAGAAATTTGATTGCATGTTTTATCTAGGTGCCCCTTGTTCTCAAACTCTGAAGTAAATAGAAAAGTTTCCATCTAGTGTAGATGCAATAGCTCCAAATCCCCAAGAGAGCAAAGTAGTAGAAAAGAGAAAGAAAAAATGCAGATCATCGACCACAAAAGGACGAGCCATGAGATCATGTTGCCATTTCACATTGCAAACAAAAACCAAGAATGCCTAATAATCTAAGCAAAAATAAACATGTCTCAAATCATGCTCTCTATACTTGTCACGGGTTGGGTTCAGCCCCTGGCACAAAATTCCTCATACCACCAAAGTGCAACCCAAACATATACACATCTCACAGGGTTGACAGAAGGCTTGGGGAAAAACAAAACCCCTCTAATAAACTTCTTTACTGCACTTGATGCCCAACCTCATCTTGTTCTCAAAAATCAATCGACTATATTTCCCTCAGCCTAAAAACCCATGGAAGAAAAATAAAATAAAAAGTGAACACTTTCCCCAAATTGCCTTATGCTAAAATATATTATGCTGCAAGTGCTCCAACATGTGTGCAAATGACGACAAACTAGATAGAGACTTTGTGGAATGGCATAGATGCCCTACAACCACCAACACATGGAAGCACTATTTTCGGCATGCCTATTTTTTGCACTCTTCTAAATCCTCTGCCCTTCTTGGATCTTGTAACCGCTCTGATACCAATTGTTAATTCAAAAGACAAATTGGGAACACACAAATAATACACAAACACAATAATTTATCTTGGTTTACCAATTTAGCTACATCCACAAGAAAATCAAAGCAAGGATCTTATCATTATTACAGCTTGCATACATAGGGATTTACCCTCATATTTATACAATAGTCTTCAACAGAAGACGAAAGGAAAAAGATGGGGAAGATGAAATGAAGAGTCAGACTTTTCATCCCAACAAATGATGCCTAACCTAAGCTATTTTCTTCAGCCCTTTCTTTTTGTGGGGTTTGGATTGAAGGATTCATTCTTGGTGGTGCTGGTTTGGCCTCCCAAGGGTTTCAGTGCCTTTGTGTGCATGTTCTTTTGGAGGTATGGTTGGATCATGGATATCCATTATGTACCCCTTTTTTGGTGCTTTGGCATTGCGTTTGACTCCCCCCTTGCAATGGATCTTTGGATATACACTACATTGAGGTATTTGCAATTGGTGTCCCTAGGTTGAGGTCTTTGGGGTTTGACGTGCTCTATTCGCTCTATCTTTCCTCTTCTTGGTGTTGCTATGGGAGACGTTATTTGGTTGCAGATCATGGTGTGGTTTCTGAATGATGAGAGGCCCCTATTCTTGGACACCTTTTGGCTATCGGTCCTAGGTTTGCACTGTTGTTGTTCTTTGAGTGCAACTACTATTTTGTGGGTGGTGACTATGTGGTACCCTGTCCCCTATGCTAGGAAGTGTGGTACCCCTCTTCTTGGCCTTTCATAGGGGGATCTTATTGCTAAGGTGGGTGGTATTTTATGGGGTTTTGGTTCTCCTCAATGTGGGTGCTCTTCCTTTTGCTTAGTATGCATTTCTTTGAGTTCTTCCTTTCTATTTGGTCTGGATTTTGAAGGTGTCTCTAGCTGTGATCCTTTGAGCATCCTTATGGAGATGGGCCTTGAAGTTTTGTTTTTCATAAAGGTTATGTCTAATGGTGGGATTTTGAGGGTCTTTGTGGTTTCTCTTTTTGATGTTGATGTCTTGTCTGATGGTAGCTTTCTTTGTACTATGGTGGGTGGAGTTTGGATGGATGTTGAGGGATGGTTACTTTATGAGCACCTAATTAGAGAGGGTTATGTTTTTTCTGTACCTTCTATAGTGTTAGATTCTTACAACTTTAGAAGACTGTTACCTTGATGGAGGATTCCTATTTCTGCCCCTTGCATGCTCTATCACTCTCTATTGCTTTTTGGCTTGTTTTCTAAGAATGCTTCTGGTATGGGTGGGCTTACAATGGAAACATTTAGGGGTGCCTTTCAAAACCCAAGGGTGGTGTGGATCTTTGTTGCTAGATTTGACAAAGATCTTTCTATGGACGATGGATCTATGGAGGACGTTAAGATTTTTGTGTGGGCCCAAGTTTTGGTGTCTGCAGTGGTTCTCCTTTGGATAGGGATGGGTTTTCTACCCTTCTCCCTTTCTATGAAAAGTGTTGCTTGTATTGTTTATTCTAGCAAAAGGTTTCAGGATGCCTCTCAAAACTGGTTGTTTTTTCTCCTCTCCCTTGTCTACTTTGTTCCTTTGCAAGTAGTTTTTGTTGGCAGAAGGTTCGGGGTACTTCTAAACACCTTTGTTTTGATTTGGTAATTTTTCTTGTTTTGGATCTCTTTCCCACTAGTTGATGCTCTATGCCAAACTATCCTCTTCAAGAAAGAGGCACCTTTTTTTGGTGTTTGATTTTGTGGTGATATCACTGCTTGTGAGCTTCCCCTTGTGCATCTGTTTGATACGTATGTATCGGTACTAGGCCTATATCATCTTTTCTAATCAAAATTATAATTGCGATTACCTCTAGAATGAACTTTATTTGTTTTATAGAGCTTAAAATATAAAAGAGTTTCTATCTCATTTTTATTTGTATTCAACCACCTATAATCTTATCATTAGTTAAGATTTATTATATCAAGATTTAAGTACATCCCTTTGTCTACATCTTGAGTCTTTTATAGAATAATGGATAATATATTTTAGTGTTCACAAATGGTTCCTTCATAGATGAAGGTTTACAACATTTATTTATTATCATATGTGTCATTTGATTGTTCAAAAACTATTGATGACATGGAAACAAACCATTTATACCCTTATGGTAGTCTTCTAATTTTTAAGTTGTGTTGTCTTTGAGATGGCAAATCAAATAATTAGTTATTCACATCTCTTGATAACATCAAGTGTTGTCTATGGAATCTTTAGTGATATTTTAAATGAAGCTTAAAATAATAAGTTATACATTAACTATTTTTCTCTCATCATGGATAAGTATACTTCTTTATGTATATGTTAATGCTTTAGGCATGAATTGGATATCATTTGAAACTAGTTTCATAGAGAAAGCAATTTGGAAAGATCATTATTACAAGTCAATATATTATGATTTTAACAACCATGTATAGTTCCAATAATGAATGCCATGTTGATCAGTTCCTATTTAGGACTAGCTATTATCTAGCATGACATTCTTATTGTCATGAAAAATATTAACATAATTATAAAAAATTATATTGAATAACCCAAGCTACTCTCCCAATCCCTCAATATTATCACTAATCAAAAATTTATTTTTCTATCAATAGATATAATAAATTTGAATTTAGAGGAATCCCTAATTTTCCAATCTCATACCAAGTGAACTCAAAATTTATTTGCACTTCACTTTTAAAATAGACATTGAGCATTAGGTATTATGCATATCTAATACTTTGTCAAGTTAATGAATTTTTTTAAAATATTAGTAAGGTGGTTTAGTGATTTTTATTTATTCAATAAATATTCTCAATCATTTTTGTATATGTAACTTTAAATAAATAAGCTCCCCTATTTTATTGTTTACTGCACTAAGGATCTGGAATATGGCTTGCAGAGTTGGTACATGATGGTAACCTCTCCACAACTTGGAAAATATTATAACTTGTTTTTTTGTAGTTACCATCTGCATCAGTATTTACATTTGTCTTGAGCTTATATCGAATAGAAACATGTGGGGCAAAGAGAAGCATTAGAACAAGAATGACAACCTTTCCTACTAGACTCATTGTGGCTATGCCTATGACACCATGAAGGAGAGGAATAGTTTGGAGGCACCTTAGGAACAATATGGCCAAAATATTCCCAACGATCCAACAACTCTTGGAAGTGAGCAACCTTGAGTGTAACTTTATGAGATTTCACTTGAATCTACATGAAAACATTAGAAAAAAAAATAGCTTTAGTGTATTTGGAGAGAAATTAACATTAGAACAACTATTTGAAAATAAAGTAGATTTCTTATCCTTTCAAAAATTTAAAACTTGTTTCTATTTTTTGAGCACTACTCTATTCATAATTATTTCTATATTAGTGACATTCAGTGGTAAGTTCCAAAAGGTCAAAATTCTAGGTGTCATTCAAGTTTACATAAAACAAAACACTAACTAATTGATCAATAAGTAACACTTTTTCATTTAAATATTTAACCTCCTAAGTCTTAGGGTGATATTGCTTGCACATTAACCTTGACAAGCCTCTGCAAAAAAGTAATTGAGGATAATTAATTTGGTAAGGTCAAACCTCTATGGGTTATTCATTAGGTTCAGATAGAATGAATTTTCAAATAAATACTCAAATTGGTTGCAACTATTTGTAAAACTTCCAATGTCCTTCACATATTTAGCATCATTGAAAATGATTAGTTAGGGCTCCCTTCTTGAATAGTTCATTTTAAAAAAAAATCTTTGATAGTCAAGGGAAATGTTCCAATGTCTCCACAAACTATGATCTTCTCAAAGATTGATATATTATGTGACTAAGGTAGGATCTTATTGATTTGCACAAAATTTTAAATTTCCTTAGGAAACTAAAATTACTGGGTGATAAGAAGCACAAAGACTTTTCCAGCCATTTCCTAAATTAAAAATTTGAATAATCAAAAGAAACTATCAAAATTTTTAGTGGAATAATAAATTTGGATTCTCTCACATGCATACATGAATCCCTTAACTCAATGTCAATTTATAGGACTATGCAATGTTCTAAATATGCTACATATTTCTTTACAGAGACTTTTACAAAACCATCTTTAATTAGCGACCTAATACGGGCACATAAAATATAATTTGAACCTCTTTAGCTAAGAGCCTAGGACTAATGTGCCTCTGTTTTCCCAAACTTGTTTGAGGAATGATCCTAGCCCCATTCCTTATGGTATTGGGGCCTTGCACATAGCAAAATTTGATCCTTGATCGATTCATTTGAAACCATTCAACTTTACAAGCAAACCAAAGACCCATTTCTATTGATATTATTTTAAAATGACACCTTAAACAAATGAATTTCAACATTCTAACCTTTTAGGTAAATTTGTTCACAATAAAAATGAAAGGTAACATATTTGTTGCATGCATTCTTATGGTGGTGGATAGCTTCATATACTTAAAGTTATTGCACTAATGGATCCTATTTGTAAGTATTTGACCTTCTCAAAAGTCCCTTAAGCGTTGTTTGCTAGTTTTCTTTATGAAAAAAGACCTATACCAACATCACATCTTAATGAGCAATGAGTTTAGTGCATCCAAATATGAAAAGCCTAAATGATGCAAAGGGGAGAATGCCACACACTAATCATAATTATTTTACTTTTTCACTAAAAGTAATGCTAGCTAGTAAGAAGTAGGGCTTGTGCACTTGCAAGGACATATCGTGTCATGGGCAAGTGGCCAACACTACTTAAAAAAAACATGTTGAAGTGATGCATTGATTCATTGGATCTCACTACACTTCAACATGTGAGTTCTATAATGAAGGAGGGACTTTTTAATACAAAGAAAACCTAGGAATGCAATAGAAGAGGGCCACATTAGTCAAGAAACACATAACAAGGATAGAGAAACAACTAAATTGCAAATGGTGACATAGAAAACTAGCTATTATCGCTAAAGGAAACCCGGTGTATCATAATCAAATAATCATATTACATGTGGCTAAAGGCTAAAACACAAAGATAAAGGGAAAGATAGTGCCACTAACAAACCCCACATTAGTGTACGAAGCAAAATGGCACACTTTCTAGGAGCAGGAGCAGGAGCAAGAGCAGGAGCAGGAGTTGATGCAGGAACAGGTTCAAGTTTGAATTTGCATGACATTGGTTCTGGGAGCCCAGGGGATTCCCCCGTGACTTGCCCCACTAAATCAGTCCCCGATACTTTGGATGGGGCCTCAAATGATACATGGGATGGTGGTACCATTCAGTATACTGCTAATGGTAAATCTGGCACTTCCGACAAACCTGGTGAGGTTAAGGGCCCCAATAATAAGATTCCCTTTATGTAATGCAACAAGAAATGGGCCTCACTTTTTGCAACAAAACTTAAGGGCAAGGTCATTTTGCCAGTACAGCATAACATGGATCATGATTCTGGCACTTGCTCCATCTCTATACTAGACTATATTATGGATCGAAATATGGCTTAAATGCACTTAGTCTTGGTTGGAAAATTTACTGCACCACACCCAAATATTGAGGCTGTTAGATCTTGGGTGGCTTGGAAATGGAAAGGTAAAGGTCAAACTAATGTTGTGGCTATGGCTAGTGGCTTCTTCTCCTTTTCATTCACTTGTGAAGAAGACTTTAGATCTATTTTGACGGGAGCTCCTTGGATGCTAGGAAAAGCCTCGTCGGCCCTTAAAAAGTGGGAACCAGGTTTTAATACCAAAGATTGGGAATGTAATGAAGCCTCTATCTAGGTCAAACTACTAGGTTTACCCATGGAATTATAGGGAGAAGAAATATTTGCGGGTATAGCTTGCTTTGATGAGCTAATCTCAGTCGATCGAATGACTAAAAACTAAAAGACGACTGGTTTATGCCAGACTGTGTGTCAATGTCAAACAATCTAAAAACCTTCCTTCTGAGGTAGACCTTTTCTCCAAGCTTGGTAGATGGGTGCAGAAAGTGGAGTATGAATCCATCCCCTTCACGTGTTTCCATTATAAAAAATTTGGTCACTAGGCCAGACATTGTTCGACTAAGCCAAAGAAAGAATGGAGGAAGAGGAATGATTTGCCGCTCTTAGAGAAGATGGATGCCCTAGCCACAGATCCTCCCTCGAATGTTTTAGGAATTGATATGGATTGATCTCTGCCTAGAGCTGATCCAATCATTCCTACTACCCTTGACCTAAACCTCTCGTCCCCTTAGGAGAATATTGGGGAATCCCCTACTATGGATGCCCCTTGTATTGATGTGGTACTCCCAAATTCTTCTGGATCTTCTCAGGATATTCCCATTCAGTTGATTGTTGATATGGATATCTCTATTGAGTCGAAACCCCTGACCTCCCCCTTGCAGGAATCATCTCTTAAGGACTCCGCTCCTTTTATTGAGTTCAAACCCAAACACAGAAGAAGGAACTCCCCTATTGGCCAAAACACTCCAATCTTAGGGGGGTCTTAACCAGAAATAGAAAAAATGGACTGTGGGTCAGAATCAAGGGGGGTGGGGACACCACCCAATACTGTTAGCAGAGATAGGTAGAGTCAGGTTGCCATTGCAGACGAAGCCCAGAGAACATTACCAGAAATGGGGATGGGATCCCCCTCTCATGCTAAATGAAAGTCATCTCATGGAATATAAGGGGTTTAAATTACCCCCACAAGCATGACCTGCTATCCAATTTGGTCAGAGATCATAAACTTGATATTTGCCTTGTCCAAGAAATGAAAAATGCTTGGTAGAAAAGTGGAAAAAATTAAACTAGCAATCTTTGGAGATTGTGGTGTTCACTGTGGAAGTAGATGGTGCTTCAGGAGGTATTGCCACCCTTTGGAATCCGAGACTGCTAAGTGGTAAGGTGGTTCTCTCTTCTCCTAATCACATTGCTACTAAATTCTTTAATCTTAAAGTTGGATCCTCCTGGGTTATTTCCAACATCTATGCTCCTAATAGGAGATTTGCTAAGAAATCCCTCTAGTCTTCCATTTACCATGCTAGATCACTCTTCCCCAATGAGAAATGGGTTATTCTGGGTGATTTCAATACCCCTCTCTCTAATCTGGAGAAATCTAGGTGTATACCTATCTCTATTGATAGTAGACATGACTTGGGTGACATGATAAACTCCTTTGAGCCTTTTGGATCTAGATCTTATTGGTGCGAATTTCACTTGGTCCAACAAATGCAGTGGGGAGGATCTTATTCAGGTTAAGCTTGATAGAGAACTTGTCTCTCCTGATTGGCTTGGGATGGTTTCTTGTCATCTCAATGCCTTCATCTGTGTTGGATCTGGTTACTTCCCCATCCATTTCTCAGTTACTTCATTGTCTGGCAAAAAGGCATACCCCTTCAGATTTGAGAAAATGTGGCTGATAGCCCCTGAAATCCAAGATAAAATTATGGAGTGGTGGAATATTGATATCCAGGGCATGGCTCTGTTTTTTATAGCCAAGAATCTTTCCAATATCAAGTCTAATATTCAACATTGGAACAAATCCTCCTTTGAAAATATCTTCAAAGCTAAAGAGAAGCTCAAACTGGATCTTGAGGAGGTTCAAAATCATATTCAAGTCTTCAGGTTTGATAAAGATGTCTCGAACAAATAAATTAAAATTTTGACTAAATTACATGACATTATTTCCAAAGAAGAGGAATTTTGGAAGCAGAGATCTAGAGCTTTATGGCTTAAAAGTGGCGACAAAAACACTAAGTTCTTTCATATGACTACTCTTAAGCACAGGGCTTCTAATAGAATAAACAAAATTCAGATTAGACAGAGATAGGTTGATAAGCATGATGAGATTTGCTAGGAAGCCATCAACTTTTTCTCTAATCTCCTTTCTATGGATGACCCTCTTGATCCTCTAGCCCAAAATGAAATATTGTAGGAGATTCCCTGCATCATATCTCAAGACACGAAATTGGAGCTTACCAGAATTCCCTCTCCTAATGAAGTTTGCAATGCGATCTTCTCTTTTGAAGGTAACAAGGTCCCCGACCCTGATGGTTTCCCTCTTTTTTTTCTTTCAGAATTTTTGGTAGATTATTTTCTCTGATGTGGTCGCTGCGGCTCAAGATTTTTTTGGATCCCTCTCTCTCCTAAAGGAGTTGAACGCCACCTTCCTAGTCCTCATCCCTAAAAAAAACTTGATGTCTACTCTTTTCAGGAGTTTAGACCTATTAGCCTTTGCAATTCTCTTTATAAAATCTTCACCAAGATTTCGGTGCTCAGGCTTAATATTTTCATCCCCTCTTTAATTTCTAAAAATCAAAATGGGTTTTTCCCTGGGAGGAAAATCTTGGATTCTATTATTGTGGTGCATGAGAATATCCACTCCCTTTCTATCAATAAAAAACCTTTTTTTTTTTTTTCTAAAATTTGACCTGTTGAAAGCTTTTGATAGAGTCAACTAGAGCTTTCTCCTTCGAGTCCTTAGGGCTTTTGGATTCGTAGATAACTTCATCCAGATCATTGAGAAATGTGTTTCCACCCCAAAATTTTATGTGTTGATTAATGGATCTGCCTTTGGTTTCTTCTCCGCGTCTATGGGCATAAGACAAGGGGATCCTCTATCTCCTTTCCTTTTCATTCTGATGAGTGAATCTCTTAGTAAAATTATTTAGAGGGAAGTCAGAAATAGCAATATTATGGGCTTACGAACCTCCTCCCAGGCCTCCACTTTCTCTCACCAACAATCTATCGATGATACTCTATTGATGGGGGAAGCCTCAGTTAAAGAAGCTAAGAATTTAAAAAAGGCTCTGAATATCTATGAACATGGTTCAGGGCAAAAAGTTATCCTGGCTAAAAGCTCCATTTTTTTATTCAACACCCTTTAACACAAGAATTTGAAGATTGGCTTGATTATTGTCTATAAAGTTGGAACTTTGTCTGACTCCTATTTAGGTCTTCCTCTCTGCCATGGTCGAGCTCTAGACTCCTTTTGGGCGAATCTTATAGACAAATTCCAGAACAAGTTGGCTCGGTGGAAAGGAGCTTTGTTAAGCCAAGGTGGTAAACTCTAGCTGCTCAAAGCCTCGCTTCAGAGCCTCCTAGTTTATGCTATGATTTTATTCAAAATCCCAGCCAAAATTGCTAATAAACTGGAAATAATTCAAAAAAAGAATTATGGACAAGAACTGAATCTAAGAATAGATTACATCTTGTGGCTTGGAATCAGGTTTGCCTTCCAAAATCCATGGGGGGACTAGACATTCAATACCTGAGAGAATTCAATAAAGCCCTGATGGCCAAGTAACTATGGAGATTCCTTAAAGAGAATAATGAATGGATTGACATATTCAAACATAAATACCACATTCTGGATATCCAAAACACTCTGGAAACTTATGATCTTCCCAACATTGTTTCTGATTTATGGAGCAATTTCTTTCGCTCCTCCAAAGTTATCTTGCATGGTTGCAAATGGATGTTGGGGAATTGTTCCAAAATTAGATTTTGGGATGACTGG
The DNA here is from genome assembly GCF_030272615.1 of Cryptomeria japonica. Classification (NCBI taxonomy): domain Eukaryota; kingdom Viridiplantae; phylum Streptophyta; class Pinopsida; order Cupressales; family Cupressaceae; genus Cryptomeria; species Cryptomeria japonica. The sequence goes on along the minus strand of NC_081407.1, from coordinate 842,424,131 downwards.
TGATGGCCCCTTATCGGACTCTGTTTGGGATCCTCCCTTCAAAGAATTATGTATCAGAAAAATTGGCGTCTAGGTGGTTGATTATTTTAGAGATGGAGTCTGGTTGGACCTCAATGCTGTGGATAATGCTCTGTTACCTATGCAACCCTAGTTGAATTGTATACACAACCCCCATTCTCAATGGGAGGATGAAGTGTTCTAGAATTTCTCCTCTTTTGGGAAGTTCAAGGTTGTTGATGCTTATAAGTTCATCTCTAGAATCTTCTCCCCCCCCCTTTTGGGCTATTTATGCAGGGTAAGATCTCTACCATTGACAATCTTTGCAGAAGAGGTATTCCTCTTACCAATAGATGTTCTCTTTGTAAAGAGACAGAGGAAAATGTTGGCCATCTGCTGCTTCATTGCACCTTTACCAAGGATATCTGGAATCACTTCCTTAACATCTGGAACATTGATTGGGTCTTCCCTGATACTATCCATAGAATGTGGTTGAATGGAAATGCCCCTCTGATAGTCAAGCTTTGGGAGTTCTCTAGAATTATCTCTTCAACATATTGCCTAGAGCATCTAGAAAGAAAGAAACAATAGAGTCTTTAGGGATTTGGAAACTCTTGCGTTTGTTGTGGCTACTAAAATTTGCATTGCTACCAAGGAGAATTTTATGCACTCCTACCCCAACAGAAAGAACGACCATCCCCTGCCTACTCTATAGGAGGATTGTGATACTATCAATCAGTGGCAAATTGACTGGAATATTGCCATTCCAGTGCACAAAACCAAGCATTGCAGACAAAATGTTCTTTGGCATCCCCCTTATGGGTTGGATCAAAATCAATGTGGATGGGGTAGCTAAAGGGAATCTTGGGCCGGCTGGGTGCGGGGGAGTGGCTAGGAATCATTTAGGTCTACTAGTTTCTGCAGTGGTGTTCCCTCTAGGCACCCAGTCTAACCACTATGTGGAAGCCAGTGCTTCCCACATTAGGTTACACATGGCTAAAAGAGAAGGCTTTAGAAAAGTCTAGTTGGAGTTTGACTCACTAAACACTGTCAATTGTCTGAGTGGACACACAGATCCTAGCTGAATGACAACTAATTTGATCAAGGATTGCCAAGATATAATAAATGAGTTGGCAGATTTCAAAATCTCACACGTATACCAAGAAGGAAACAAAGTGATGGATCTATTGGCCAATCTAGCAGTAGGATACATGGCAACTAAATGGTGGAGCAATAGGGATTCTTTCCCCAAAAATCCATTTGAGCTAGCCAGTGATGATTATGGCCACCTGTGTTAATCAATGATTTGTCATCATGATTTGATAGAGTTGATGGGGAAATGGCTCTTTTTTGTTTTCTCTAACCAAAGATCTAGAAACTTCCTTGGTGCTTGGATTTTCTATCTTATTATGTGGCCCATTTTTTTCTATTGTTTGGAGACTTTTCTGGTGTGGCCCATTTTCTACGACTGTTTGGAGCCTTCTCTGGTGTGGCCCATTTTTTGGTATTCGATGACTAGAAGCATAATGGGTGGGGACAAGAACATGCATGAACCGTTTACTTGCGATAAATGGAAGAAAAAAAGGATGTGTGGCAAGAATTTGTTGATGGGGGAATCATCCCCTTCTTGGACCAACTTCATGGCCCTTCTCCTCTGCTCATGGAGGCCTTTGTCAATGGGTGGAAAAAAGGGAGCCTGAGGGCTTATGGAGTCGAGTATCAGATTGATGAAACCCTGATGGCAACGGTCACTAGTCTGGCGACGACTGGCAAAAGATTTTATAGGGATAGGAAAACTAGGGAAGAGGACTTGATGAGTTTCTTTGACAAAGACAAGGAGCACTCTAGAGTTACTAAGATGGCTGATGGCGACTAGAACAGGAAAGATCTTTTGGATCCTTGGGCAGACATGACCGAGTTCATCATGAGGTATATTACGCTCGATGGTAGATATGCCAGCATCTTTTCCTATCATTTTACCATTTTGAATCATTTTAGGCATGGTAAAATCATTTCCGTTCCTTTCTATCTGACCTCCTCTTTAGAAAATAGCCTGGAAAAACATTTGGAGAATCCAAACAACTCCGTTCTCCATGAAGGGCTTATTATGATCATCATGGAGTATGCTAAATCCCTTGAAGTTGTGCCCACTCTAACTGAGATTGGCCAACAGACTAATATCCAGGATGTCTCTAACTCGGAAATGGATTTGGAGGATAGTGCGGGTGCTATTCCTCTTGATGACTTTGATTATAAACCTATGGAAGAAGGGGAGATGATGGTCACCCCTGGGATATTAAGCAGTAAGAATCCTCCTAGATGGGCGGCCAACAAATACAAAACCACCAAAAAAATGATTTCTAAGGCCGAGCCCCTCTCTAAAAAGAAGAAGCTAGTGGCTAAGGACTATGGTCTGAAGAATTCAGATCAGGAAATTAATTTGGACATCCCTATCAATGTCTTAGGAAAAAAACATGGGACCATGGCCAAAAGAAGAGAACAGAAGGACACAAAGGAATGGTAATTTGATGAACGTGGTTATGGAAGCTACTAGAAGCCAGGAGAGCTGCTGAAAGTGGGTTGAGCAAGAAATTGATACCCTTAAAGAGGGGGCTAAAGAGATTATTGATATCTTCACTACTTCCCCTGAGCCCACCAAATCTGAGAAACTCATGATTATGACCCATAAGCTCTCCTAGGATGTTGAGGTGATGAAATGCAATCACGAACAAAGAATTGAAAAAGTGGAACAGTCTATAGCAGAGATAAAGAAAAACCTCAAGAACCTGGTTGACATAAGCAAAGAAGCCATGAACAATAGTATAGAGGGGCTTAAAACAATCAATGCCATGGTTGTTGATTACAGATCCTATCATAGTGAACTGGTGAAAGATATTTGAGGGGAAGATATGACTACTGGAGACAAAAGAACCACTGTTCCTAGTTCTAGAACCAGAAGCAGGAGCAGCAACAAGTGTACCTCTAGATTCATTATGGAGGAGCTGGAGGAAATCAACAAGATTTCCATCTAGAAGAACAATGATCTGTGCACTCTCTTAATTAAGAGTTTTCCTTTTTGTTTTGTCTTGTTTGTCTGCGTCTCTTTTGCTTTCGTGACTATTCGAGCGTGCTCCCCTGTTTTGATGTTGGTTCATGTCTATTTGGCTAATGGCCAAATTTTGTAAAACTTTTGGTTTTGGGTCCATGTAAAACCTATTTATCTTTATAAAAAACAAACCCCACATTAGTGTTACAAACTTTTATAAATTGAAAGGTTTCTCACTTTCATATGATTAGGAAGGAACCTAATCTTGAGCCTTAAGTTTTGTTTATTTTTTCCTTTGGATTTTTAAAGGTTTATTTATCCTAAGGAACAAGAGAATATAAATGTAGTAATCCACATGATCAACAATTAAACAGTTGATAATTTACTTGAAAATGTGGAGATGGTTACATAGTGTTCTAATTGTACAAGCAACATTACACAAATTTGGCATGTGACAAAGAACTAGATAGCTATAATAGCACATGCACAACATAAGAAGGTCTTAAGTCATTTCAATTAGTTTCTTGAAAGCTATCATTAACAAAATATCACAATGCAAAGGAGATAGTATGCAGTTCATTAAGTCAAAATGTGTATAGCTAATTTGTACTTTACAACATGAAGCCCAACACATCATGACAAAAAATGTGACTAGGGAAACCTTCAAATATAATTACAAAGTATTTTAATAATTCAAGGAGCTTCATCATTCAAGTTAAACCAACCTACATGTTTCACTAAGTATTAAATGTTGGGACACCTCATGTGTGATGTAGGTCATGCCTAAAGCTTGGTTCAAATATTTTTAAGGACATTTGGATTTTATTGGAAAGTAGTTAGAAGAGATTAAAAAATTCAATGGTTAGAAGATTAACATAAAGGAGTTAGACTTACAAGTTTGTGTCCAATTTGGAGTTTAGTTTTCATATTTGCATGTAAGGTTGTAATAAGCGTGTGGCCTCCCATGAACCAATCTGTAATGTACATGTAACAAGAAAATACACAATTGTTAATAATTTTGTTATTTTGAATCAAATAAATTTTTCTTCTATTCATGATAATTTTGTTGTGTTAACTCTCGTCAGTGTGATTGGATAGTCATTTTCTTGAACCCTGCATCCATTAATGAATCACATTAGGGTATAGGTCAAGCACAATACTAATTGATTCATCACTAATTGTAACACATTTAGCTTCAAATATTTAACATCCCAATTCTTAGTGTCACATTGCTTACACAAATAGGTCCCATCTATTTTTAAGAATTTCAATGTCTTTATATTTAGCAACATCCTTGAAATGATTGGTTAGGATACCCATCATGGATGGATTTTTTAATTTTTTTGGCACTCAAGGGAACGTGTCCAATGTCTACTTTGACTATGACCTTCTCAAAGATTTATACATTATGGGATTAACCTATTATTGATTGGCATAGAATTGAAAAATTCCCCAAGAATCTAAATTTATTAGTTGATAAGAAGCACAAAGACTCTTCTATCTTTCTAGTATACAACACTTTCAAATAAATTAAAGAAACTATAGGAAGCTTGTAAAGTGTAATTAAATTAGATTCCATTGAATGCATGTATTCCTTGATTTTATGTCAATGTTATAAGACTAGAAGAGTTGCACTAAATAAATTGCACTTCTAAAGTTCTGTAACCATTGATTTTAACTTAATGCACTGCTTCAAACAAATGAATTGGAGAATTCTAGCATTGGGAATAAATTTGTTCAATCAAAATCTAGAACAATCTATTTGTTCCAAAGATTCTAAAGATGATAAATAACTTCACATAATCAATAGAATTAAATTAATAGCATCTTTTTTATAAGAATTTAATTTGTTTAAAAAATCCTTTCCGTCTATAACATATTTTATAAATCTACTTTATATAAATACACTTTAGGACTCTCAAAATGGTTAGTGACAATTATTTGTTGTTGGAAAGATTGCCTCGTACCAATCAGAATCGCTAGTTGTCTGTCACTAAAGACAAGGAGAGCTAGGAAGAATCAGAGCTCGGCTGGTCGAATGGACCATCGTAGCATGGAAAAGTGACCACCCATACTACAGAAAAACACACATGGAAGGGATGTGTACAATTCATTAAATCTCATAGCATATCAGCACGTGAGTGCTATCGTGAAGGAGGGACTTACTAATACAAAGAAAACATGGTAATGCAAGAAACCTTAGATATGGTCCAATCCAGAGCATGCACTTAAAATCTCATTAATGTATAATGATATATCGACATATACTTTGACACATAAATTTTGAGACTCCATAGCAAACAATTAATGTACCATTCATGAATCATATTTATGATTTGATCAAATTGAATATACATATTCTTAATTTCCGAATATGCAAATTAAATATGAGGCAATCAAGGTAGATGAAAGTGATCTGCCTTATAAATATATCAGTGATTAGTGGACAGGGATTAGAAAAGATGAAAGTTATGTACAAGCATCCCTAGTTTTAGTGGACAGGGATTAGAAAAGATGAAAGGTATCAGCCTTGCTTTATGTTTTGCAGCAACTAGGATCAGGAATGTTGCCTGCACAGTTAGAGCACGATTGCGACGGAAAACATAACGTTGACTACAACTAACAATACCATAATTGTCAGAAGCGTTAATCTCGCCATACTAACTGCCGGAACAAATCCTAAGTAGACAAACGTTTTTCTTTTACAAATGAAGAAGGGAAAGCTGGGAGAATATCTTCCGTGATACAGAGAAAAGATTGGGGCGAATTGTTTGAATACTTCAATATTGAAATATATCGTATATATAGAGACAGACAACGGTGTCCAAGTGTTTGAATTGTTCCATATTCAAATTCGCTCAAGAAGGGTGATATTCAAAGTAAAACAATGACGCGTTGAAGACTTTTCTGGTCTTCATATGTAATTAAATTAAATTAAGAGTGACTGGGTTTTCTATTTCAAAATCGATATTATTCAACAGTTCACGTGTTTTCGATAAAGACAGGAAGTTTATTAAAAACAAGCTTTCGGTGCATTACAAAGAGGTGGATGAACAAGAAAAATAAAATAAAATCTTAAAGGCCCAAGGTTACGTTTCTCCGTACTCAGATGACAGCTGATTATCTATGATTTCGTTTTCTTAGCGCCCACATCTGGATGTGTGATAGTCGATGACACAACTGTGGGTTCTGTTGAGGCAGAGTATTTCGCCCTTTATTTCCATGCGTTGACCAAGTCCCACATGTAAGATGCTCATTTGATGATCCAACGGTATTTGCTTACTAATTGTATGTCAACACCTCATGACCAAGATGTCATGCTGTCGTATGTCTATTTCTTAAAGAAAATGGAAGGCCAGCTTTTAAAGTACTTTTGAACAAGTTAAAACAGCTATTATGAAAATGTAAAACTGATATAATGTAATTTTTATGTTGAAGGCATTTTCTATTTGAACTTGTTGAGTTGACTTCCAAGATCCACAATTCACAATGAAAGAGAGGATATGCCAGATGATTAAACATGTACAATTTTTTTCTTACAATGTTATCGTTACTTTATTTTTCTCGCTGAAATTTTCTCGTTCATCATACTTTTTCCTGTCAAATGCAGTACGTTTATTGTGAATAGCTCCATTCGGTTACCTTGCTTTATGTTGCCTGCTCACTTTCGTCGCCAATTTCTTTTTTGTCAACTATAGTAGGTAGTTTGTTTTCGTTTCTATTTTCAAATAATGATAATATATCCACCATTCAGAATTCAATGTATCCCATGAAAAGATACATATTATAGACGCCCTTTTAGAATAGAATTAAGAAGGCCACGATATTAATGCACAACATATATACTGAAAAGAGCATAGAAATTTCATAAAAGATTTTGATGGTATTTAATTTCATTTGTGTTTTAATATTCATGAGAGATTAAAAGTAGTTTTGAAAATTATAATGCACATTAAAAAGGAAATGTAAAATTATATTATAATGTGATTTAAAAATATTCAAACATGGTAGAATTGTATATAACTTTATACATGTCTCGTTGAATGCAAATTTTATATAAGTAATATTTTAATTGAATGGACAAGATATTTTGGGATAGACCACCAATCTAACCATTGTGAACCCCCCCTTCCTACATTCATTGCATATGCATTTATAATTTCCTAGTTTCTTTAGGCAGATTAAAGTAATTTTTTAATTAGCGTGGTGTATAATTAGCCGATAGGCTCCCTGTGCGGGATTTTTGCCTAGCAAAGTGTCAGCGTTTCGGCAAGGTGCATTTTTCAGCATGTTTCCGGTGAGCCCTTCTTTCCATGTCAGGCGTTGATAGCCATTGACAGGATAGCTATGACCATGTCGTCGTCTACTTTTTTTGAGAGGAACGTGGCAGTGAGGTCATATGACACCTACCACGTCTTGTATTGATGGATTTGATAGTCATGCGAAGAGCCTGCATTAAATGTGGCTAAAAGACTTGGTCACTGTGAGGGATTTTTTATGTACCTAGGGAGTGTGTGCGTCGATTCTATCATTGCGAACACTATACCATCATCGCGGGGGTCGTTTCCATTCTTTGTATTTATCTTTCTTTTGTTCGCACTCGTAGTTCACAGTTAATTTTGCATTTTCATTGTCTGGATACTGTTGTTGGTTTCATTGTGTGTGGGCTTCTTTTGCCTTTTGGTGGGTTTTGCTCAAACGGTAGTGCTCGACTCTATTTAATTTAAGCATTTTTCTGTGTAGAAGGGAAGCAATTGATTTCAGCTCCCAAATCCAAGTATCTTTTCAATTTGAAATTTTGTTCTTTTATTCTCTGTATATTTCATACGTGTGTGTTACCGCTATTTTTTTGGCTTCAGCTATGTGCATTTGTTGCGAGTTATTTATGTTGGTTAATGTAGGGTTTCGAGATATATATCTATGGTTATTTATTTTCTTGATTGCACTTGTAGTTAATGAAATGACATTTCATGTTTTATGTGCTTTTAATTAATGAAAGGAAATTTTAGTCTCTTTACCCTATTATCTATTTTCTTAATTGCAGTCGTAGTTAATGGAAGGACATTTCAGGGTCTATGTGTTTTTAGTTAGTGAAAGGAAATTTCAAGTCCTCTACATTTTTAGGGTTTTTGTATTCCATTGTTTGCATGTGTTGCAGGCTATGCATTTTGATATTGACTGCACTTGTAGTTAATTAAAGGACATTTCAGTTTCTATGCGTTTTTAGTTGATGAATATAAATTTTAGGTTCACTACCCTATTATTTGTTTTCTTAATTGCAGTTGTAGTTAATGGAAGGACATTTTAGATTCTATGTGTTTTTTGTTAATGAAAGGAAATTTCAGGTTCTCTGCATTTTTAGGGTTTCAGTATTCCATAGTTTGTATGTGTTATAGGTTGTGTCTTTTGATTGTTTTTATAAACGTGCATTTCCTATTCTTTGTGTGTTGCTTGATGTAGGGTTTTGAGATATATAGCCTGTTGCAAGTTATTTTTCGTTACTTAATGAAGGGTTTTGAGATATATAGCTATGGTTATTTATTTTCTTGATTGCACTTGCAATTAATGGAAAGACATTCCATCTTCTATGCATTTTTAGTTAATGAAATGAAATTTCGGGTTGTATGCCTTGTTATTTGTTTTCTTAACTAGGTTCTATGCATTTTTAGTTAAGGAAATAAATTTTCAAGTTCTTTTCTTTTTTAGGTTTTCATGATTCGACTGTTTGCATATGTTGAGAGCTCTATGTTTTGATTGTTTTAATGAATTTGCATTTGCGACTCTCTGTGTTATATGTTTCAATAATGTGTTATATATTTCAATAATGTTGTTTTGCTCTCATGGTCAATGAAAGTGTGTTCCAGGTTCTCTTCATTTTTAGGGTTTCAGTATTCCACTGTTTGCATGTGTTACGGGTTGTGTGTTTTGATTGTTTTTATAAACGTCCATTTTTTATTCTCTATGTTTTGTTTCATGTAGGGTTTTGAGATATATAGCTTGCTACGGGTTATTCATGTTGCTTGATTTAGGGTTTCAATATTTTAGGCTTATATATATTTTTGTATGTTTTTTATTAAGTAAAATCAGGTTTTAAGGAACCCAAAACCCGCTTACATAATGAAAAGATAAGATTGAAAGAAACTAGAGAGAATAGGACATAGAAAGAAAAGCTGCAAAAGACCAGCAGAGAAAACAACAGCTAGGGAAAAGGACAACAAAAAACCAGCGAGAGACTAGCAAACAAAGACCAGAATTACATTTCGGATAAAAAATTTTATAGACTCTTCCGTGTCCTTAACTAGCATCATCATAGTCTTAGTAGCTTCTCTCAGGTCTTTGTTCTCCTACTTGTGATGGTTTTCTTTAGTCTTCATCTCCAGATCGCTAGTAGTTTGCCTTCTTCTTCATCTGGAGGATTGAGGGTAGAGCTGGAGGTCGACACATCATCAATGATCACCATCTCTTTGTTATGTTAGTTCTTCTCTAGACAATCAACCAAGGCATTCATATTTTGAGACGAGACCTTCAAAATATCAAGGTTGTGATTCATAAATTTCGTCAAGGCCTTCTTAGTTTTAGTAATTCGGTTGATAATAATTTCATTAACAACCTCAACCTTATCTTTGACGATTTTGATCACATCTTCAAGATGCTTCAAGTCTCCCTTAATCATTTCTTTTTTTGGCCAGTCCTGCATTTCAATTTCATCATCTGCCTCACTGGTGTCCACCTTCACATCCTCTTTCCTAGTATTGGTATCCTTAATCAAATTATGAATCTTATAATCCAAATCTCTCTGTTTGTTCTGAATACTAGATATATTTTCAATCACCCATTTCTGGAAATTGAAAAATTCCAGAGTGCTAGTTCTGGCAGTGTTCAAAATGGAGTCCACCATTTCCATACCCTACTTAGAGCTCACAGAATTAGGGTTAACTTCCTCCGTGGTATGTTGAGCTACATTCCTGCTATCCGAGACAATAGGGTCAGGCTCTTCAACATACACTTTTCTCTACACCTCCTCCTCTTCTCCCGCAACCTCTTTCTTCTCACTCTCTGCTTCATCATCAGCTGCCTTCCCCTGTTCCTCCTCTGAACCTGCATTCACATCCATGTCCTCTTTATATCCATCACCAACCCTCCCTTTCTTATGAAGAGGAATGTTAGACGAATCATCGTCAGACTCAGATTACTCATGACCATCTGAAATATGGGCATTTGCCACAAAAGGATCTTCCTTATTAACCCTAGCTTTTTTCTTCAAATGGCCATAAATAAGCAGAATGAGACCTTGGTGAGCTATGGGATAGGATTTGGGTTTTTTTGCATGGTCGGCCAAGCTTTCATTCAGAGATGAAGCTAAATAGAAAGGCAAAGAGATCTTAAAACCATGGCAGAAATGGTTTAGAATAACAAAATGATAATTATAAACCTTCATAAACCTACCATCAACTCTTTATAATTCCATCAAAACCCTTAACATCTTCTGCCAGAAGGACTTTACCTGATGCGGGAGGTAGTAAGATACATTGTCCTTCTTGGCAAGCTGAACCCTCCCTTCATCACTTTTAGGGAAGTTTTTAATAGCTTCTTTTGCAAACTTTCAATCTTTGTAAAACTTGATACCTTCCTTCTATAAAACTTGGTACCTTCCTTCTATAAACTAGTAATTTCCACCACCAAATCCTCATCGAGATTCCAAGTCTCTCTGAAATAGAGTGACTTTGTTATTGTTCCATCCCTTGGCGAAACCTTGAGACAGTGACTTTTTACTACCATGCAATTTTTCCTTGTAGTCTATGAAACCATGTCTATGCAACCTCCACCAAACTTTCCATTTTCTTTTCCAATTATCACAGCCAGAGGGCTCATTCTGATTAAGATTACCTCCCATGTTGTAATTCAGGTTGAGGCCTTCAACAGAGCACAAGTTACTCAAAAACTGAAAACTAGGATTTAAGCGCACACTCTTGAACAGAATGTTGGGCTCGAAAAATAGGGCAATTTCCTTGATTTTGAAGAGGTATTTAATAATATTCACAATGAACGAACACTTATTATGATTAGCCCCATCACACCAGTGGTCATAATCACAATGCCTAAAAATGATCATCAACTGACAATTCACATAACTCCAATCTCTGTCTTTGATATCCGGACCCAGAAAAGTAATGATAAACTTGAACCATGGACACGATCAAATAATAATTGCACCCAGACATCCTTCTTACAAGAGGCTTCTCCGATATATTTAGTGTCCTCCTCTAAATAAACCCCCTCATTAGCTAATAGGTCAGCAACCTTATTACCTTCCCTTAGAGTATGGGAAATGAAAACACTAACGTAGTCATCTAATAATTTTTTAGCACTTTCAATGATATTGTAAATGTTCCAAGAGGGAGAACTAGTGGCTTTGATAGCTTGAATAATATTGAGAGAGTCCCCTTCCACCCATATTTTTTTTAATTTAAAACCCTAAGCAAGCTAGAGGCATTTTAATATTGCC